>NC_089585.1:40493035-40663900 GCF_019320115.1 Miscanthus floridulus
GAAGGAACCGCCCATGAGTTGTGGGAGGCAATCAACCGCCTCTATGGTGACTCCTCCACAAGTGATGATGACAAAGTCAAGGAGGATGATCACAAGGAGGAGGCGCATGAGTGTGTTGAGCATGACAACAATTTGGTGATTGTGGAAGATTGCTCCACCTCATAGTCAAGTGATGATGATGATGTATCTACCACAAGTTCACTTGACAAGGTTGATGGTGATGTCCCAAGTGATGCAAATGATGTTTCTACCTCAAGCACACTTCGTGATGATGATGATGATGGTTCATGCTTCGAGCCATGATTGTGATGCTACTACAAGTACATCCACTTCACTACATTGCTTCATGTCACAAGGTGACACAACGGTACAAAATGCTAATGTGGTTGATCATGTCGATTCATATGATGAGCTTGTTAGTAGACTTGCTAGCATGGCCATGTCTTTAGAAATTGAGA
Source organism: Miscanthus floridulus (assembly GCF_019320115.1). NCBI lineage: Eukaryota > Viridiplantae > Streptophyta > Magnoliopsida > Poales > Poaceae > Miscanthus > Miscanthus floridulus. Next base: position 40,493,494 of record NC_089585.1, read on the forward strand.
AAGCCAAAACATTGAAATTAGAAAATGAAAACTCATTTCTAAAGAATTCATGTGAAGAACATAAGCACTTACTTGATGTTCTTAAATCTTCACATGATGAGCTAAAATTGACTCATGAGAAGCTTCTTGTGTCTCATGAAGAATTATTAGAACAACATGCTTCTCTCATTAAAGCATTTTCAAAGAAACTTAAGAAGAATGAGAACTCATCACATGAGTCAAGTGATCAATTGCAACATGTGACTAACTCTTGTGATGTAAGAAAGAAGCATGTATCCACCTCTTGTGATGATTTATTAGATTTGCCATGTTCTTGATATATAGATGCTTGTTCTTCTTCTATATCTTGTGAGACTAACATTTTGAAGGAGAACAATGAGCTTAAAAGAGAAGTGAATAAATTGAGCAACAAGTTAGAGAGGTGCTACAACTTAAAAGTCACCTTTGAGCATATGTTGAAGACTCAAAGAAACTTCGGTGACAAGAGTGGCCTTGGATTCAACAAGAGCATGACAAAGGGCTGAAAGAAAAAGAGAAAGAAAGATGAAGAAGCAAGAACAAATATCTCATTTCATGTGCTTCAAGTGCCATGAAGTGGGACATCTTGTAAATGGTTGCCTCAATGAAGAGAAGCTCAAGTTGAAGAAAGAAGAAGAGAGGCTAAAGCATATCAAGTGCTTCAAGTGCCGCACATGGGGTCATCTCACCTCAATGTGCCCAACCAAGCAATTGGTGAACCAAAAAGAAGAGCCTCCACCAAAGCCACAAGTTTAGCAAAAAGAGAAGCCCCAAGTGCAAGACAAGATCAACCATGAAGATGGTAATTTGGGGATGAAGAAGAAGACTACAAGAAGAGGTGGAAGAGCAAATGCAAAGCATCCAATGCTTATTCAAGATGCCAAGATGGTGAGCAAGAATAAAGATGAGAAGAAAGATTATGCTCACATCAAGTGCTTTAAGTTTGAAGATATGGGACACTTTGCCTCAAGGTTTCCTACCAAGATTGAGAAGAAGGCTCAAGCAACTCATGAGTGGCAAGGCAATGGGAAGCACCAAATGAGCAAGGAAGAGAAGGCTCAATCAAAGAGGAAGTGCTACTCATGCCGAGAAAGGGAACACATGGCTCATTCATGTCCCCTAGGTAATACTTCTAAGACTATTTCAATTGATGATGATATTGTGGTTAGAAAGGATGGTAATGGTACCTCTATGGTTGCTATTGCAAAACATCCCGCTACTCATACTAAGTCAATGCCTAAGTATGTTGCTCATAACTTGAGAGGACCCAAACTAGTTTGGGTACCATCAGAAAGTGGATGATTGTTTGTAGATACCATGGGCATTAGAGGCATGATTCAATTGATTTAATGTTGTTCATCATGTGTTGAATCAAGTTATGAAGCTTAATGCACATCCAAACCCAATGCCAAGTCAATACAATTGAAGTCCAAATGCTACAACATATAAGTGCAACATTCATATTGTGGATGATTTATTGATATATTTGATGGCTTGCAAAGATATGAGTTGAAGCTTTCTAATTGGATGATCATGAGCTAACCAAGGTATATCTCTTGTTGATCATTTCATTTTGGTGCATATGAGTTGATTGCATTGGATAAATATGCAATGTTGCTTGCTATAACATGTTTGAATGGATAAATACTTAGTCATCAAGTTTGGATTGATTTGTGTTGGATAAATTCATAAGATGACATTTAGTAAGTGGATTGAATGGATATATGTCTTGTGAAAGTATTCAAACAAGTTGAGTTCAAGTTTTATTCATATTTGGTGAAATATAGCTCAAGTATTGAAATCTGTCCAAAATTGCACAATCTAAGTGAGCTGTGATCTTAGCCATATTTAAGTAATCAAATTTATTTGGATTAGCTTTAAATTTGGTATACATGCTCTAGACTTATGATATTAAGTGCTGTACAAATTTCATGAGAATTGGATATGCTTCGGTTTTAGAGTAGATCTTGTCAGCTATAGTGCAGCAGTTTTCAGCATGTAGCAGTGGTGGAAGAATTGAAATCTAGTAAAAATCTAGATGTCAAATGAAGTCCAAATTTTTATAGCTGCTATACGACTTAGGAAAGCACATCTCCACCAAATTTTGTGGCAATTAGATCTATACGTTGGGAGATATGAATTTTTTATTGAAGGGTACTGAATCTGCTAGAAAAGTGACATTTATTGGATTGATTTGGAGTCACTTTGGTTGAAAGGTCCTCAAGTTGGAAACATGATTATAGGTGATTGAGTTACCTCAAGTTGGAAACATTGGTAGAAGCATTACAAGGAAAGAGTACAAGGCCATTTGATTGTGGAGTATACTTGGCACACATTTAGTACTCAAATTGAAAGATCAAGATCAAACTCAAGATGAAGATGAAGTTTAAGTTCTAGTGATAATTGAAGATCAATTTGGTAGAAAGAAAAGAACTTAAACAAGTAGAAAGAAAAGGACTTAAAGAAGGATTCAAGATTACACATCAAGTTAAGTCCATCACTTAGATCAATCAAACAAAGTCATTTCAAGTGAGTATCAAGGATGTTTCATGGAGAGAGGTCACTTCTCCCCGTGGGGATTTGCTGCCTTTTGTAGGTAAACCAAGTGGGGTGCTTGGAAGGCTAAAATGAAAATGGTGATCTAAGGAACATTTGAGATACTCAGTTGAAGAAATCAATAGGATTGATCTAGAGAGCAAGCAACACCAAAAAGAGAGCTAGCCATATTAATTCAAGTGGTATTCCAAATAGTTCTCTCAAGCAAGCATTGATCAAAAGAAGAAGCAAGCCAACCACAACTAAGAGCTAGTGCACTTGATCTTACGTGGTTCTCAAATCATATGGGTGAATAATAGATTTTATTATTGATGATTGGTCTTCACCAAGCTTATAATTAGACTTCACATTGCTATTAGAGTAATGAATTGGAATCTATGTGACTATCCTCTACTCCAACATAGCAAAGGTATCATTGTAATGTGCATGATCATTTCATACCTTACTAGTATGTTGCTAGAGCATATAGTACATGCCTAATAGGATCATGCATAACAAAAGAAAAGTTTAAAATTCATAGCATTCCACTATTGCTTGAATGGTTGATTGATCTAGTGGTAGTATAGGAGGTTGTTCATAAGCTAGTAAACCCAAGCACTTGACTTAATTTGGATTGCTAACAAGTGATAAGTACAACATTGGCAAGATAACCCTTGAAAGAGGTGTGAAGAAGCTTGTCATTGGTTCAAACCAGACTTGGAAGCTTTGGCAACTCAATTTAGTTCAAGTCAAAGCTCATGATAGTGACAAAAGTACAAGAACAAGACAACAATGCAAATGGATATCTAGTTTGTTTGTTTCAAGTGGTATCTAGACTCAAATGTTTTCCTCAAGTGGTATTCACAAGTGGTGTCTGGATCAAGTCACAAGTGATATCCTACAAGTGGTACTCATAAAGATAGAAAATGTTCAAGAAATGGTTTTTATTGACAAAACCAACAAATGGTGCAATGCTAGTAAATTCTTCCAAGTGGTATCACATTTCTACACGTGGTATCAATCATGCAAGACGGTGGTTCCACAAGTGATCCTCAACTTTAAGTGATCATCAAGTAAAGCAAGTTCCCTCACATACAAGAGCTCAAGTATATCAAATGGATGACCCATGCTATGACATAGGGGGAGGTGTCCCACCAATTGGTATCAAGGTCAAAGATCCTATGTGTGGTATCTCAAGAGCTATCCAAATGGTGTCATTCCAACATATGTAGTGGTGTCCATAAAAAAATGCAAGATTCAAGTGTCAACCATCTATCCCTAGTACCACCCTTTGTATCAAGTGATGCACACCTTTTATGGAAATTGATGACAAAGGAGGAGAGATTGGTACAAAGATATGAAATATGCAATGCAAGAGGACATTAGGGAGAAGTTGGATTTGGACATGGATATGGATAAAGAGGGAGCAACATTGAAGAATGGAGAAGGATCAGAATTCTTGGACAAAAGAAGCACACAAGTAGGGGCTAGGGAGCAAGCTCATAAACTTGATTGTTTGCATTTGATATGTGCATATTCATGTGCTTGCTTGCATTGCACAAGTTTTTAAATTTGATATGCATGCTTGCGCGGTGTATGTTAGTGATTAGAAGTTGAATGATGATTTGATAACTAGCATGAATAGGATGGTAGCTAGACTTGTATTTCTACACATGGTACTAGAACCTTGCTTATAATGTTGATCTCATGGGGTTTCTAGTGTTTTTGTTGTCTAGCTAACCATGGTGTTAAAATGTGCACTCCAATTGGTATCACGCTATCAAAGGTTAATTCTTTACACCTTAGCATCTTTGGTAGTAATTACTCTCCCATATTTCCAGTCTATGCATATGTGCGACCTTCAAACCTAACACTCTAGCACATATGTAGGGGGAGCTAATACTACCAATTTGGGTTTGTGGTACTTGTCCAAAATCATTTACACATGGTAAAATTGCTTGGGCAAGCAACATGAATCCAAAGGAGCTTAATTTCCATATCTTTGTAGAGTTGTCATCAATTTCTAAAAAGGGGGAGATTGAAAGGTCCTTGTTTGGTTTTGGTAATTGAATAACATGCTAGGTGGACTAATATGTGTTTATGGGAGATACACAGGTTATTAGTCTATAGGTACACGTGTGTGAGCAACATATGTCATGGAGGTGAAAATGGCTTGGAGATGTTGCAAAGGCTCACACATGTGATGAGGGTGCTCAATGCATATGAGACATGATATTGAGTCATGTGACTAAGGTGGAGACGATCAAGACAAGACTTGGCTTGATGGACCAGGTTGCAAGCGTGAAGGGCAAGTTGGAGGCTTTGGAGCGATGGACCACATGGCGGTAAAGCTTGTGCAAGACTTGGCACCAATTGACGAAGGCAACGGTGAAAAGCAAGTGAGGTCAAGATCGATGAACCAACAAGGTCATGTGATGATATGAAGTGGATCATATCATTTGTGATATGGCTAGTGCATGTGTTGCATCGACATTAGAGGAGATGAAATGGAATGCGTGTTGATGGTAGTTATCATACATATTTAACCATCAATTAAACATGTATAAGGGCATAAATAAATCACCAATGTAGACTTAGGGGTTTAAACTGATAAATTAAATGAGTTTTGGTGAATCTGTGTTTCTAGCATGATTTAATCAGAAAACCACCAAGGAGGACCTAATCGTCAAAGGAAAATACGGAATCCCATCATGGTACCTACATGGGAAGGCTCTAGAAGGATCCAAGAGCCATGTCACTGAAGCAGCAGGACCAGATGATGACATGTGGGGCTGCTCGGCCCCACTGTTAGGCCACCCAGCCCCTGGTAGGCCCACCTGTCAGCCAGCTTCCTATCTCGATTTCCCACCACCTTTGAGGATGCATCTAGGCTGTTGCTTAAGTCGGTTTGATCCAAGGGCTCATGTTGGACCCTTACGGGCTATATAATCTAGCCCCTACCTCTCCCACAAGCATAAGCCTCATTTGATCCTGAGAGCTAAGAAGCCAGAAACCCTAATTCATATGTCCACCAAGATCAAGGCTAGCAATCAAGAGAAGATTAGTCCTCGATAGGATCTAGTCTTGTTCTAGAGATAGAGAGATAGAGTGTGAGGGAAGAGTTCTAGAGGAGTCCTGGCCTGTCGGTGCTCTCTCTACTGGCTTGTACCTAGAGGAATCAAGTTCTTCTTGAGCTTGCTTCTGAGATTTCTCTGGTAATCGACTTCTAATTCAAGTAAGCATCTTGTTCATATTATTCTTTAGGTTTGTGACTCTCTTTTGAGTACTTTAATCCTTGTAGCTCTTGGGTTAAAGTAGTATTCATAGTGTAAGAGTGGTGCTTAGACTCGGTTACTCATAGATCTACCCTATTTTCTGGATCGGTGGTAGCTCGCGAGGGTGACTTTTATAGCCTCATTGAATCCTCTGTAGCCCACCTCCCATTAGTAGGCCTAGCTAGACAGTATTGCTATAGAAAACATACTTTGTCTGTGTTTTCTCTAGTATTATCTTAGAATTGAATAATAGAAGACAAAGCTTACCGAAGTTAGAGCTAGAAGACCTTAGTAGTCTCCTCTACGCTCCTATTATCTAGCCTTGATTGTGAAGTTGGGATAAGTTAGATTTGGTTATTCTCACACACGTTTCCTCGAGTTTGATATAAAACTGGGTACTCTAGGTGAAGTGCTACATCGGTATAATATTCGTGCGCTTGCAGATTATTCTGTGTGTGTTAATTTATACCAACAATATGCAAGGCAAAGGTATATCCTATAGGGCATTTCATTTCACCGGTCATAGGTGTGTAGAGAAGTTTATGACTGGGTTTAAGATAGATAGTCGTACTATCAAGTGGGACAAACTTGTTTGCATATCGGTCATCTAGTGCCACTTGAGCGATCTAACTTTGCATTCGTGTTTGGATCGAGTGGCGTGGTGAATTGAGTGATTAACTCCTTGAAAAATGTTTGTGAAAATGCTAACACACATACATATGGTGGTGTACACTTGGTGGTGTAGTCACATTTGCAAAGGATGGCAAAGAAATGGAGAAGTGAAAGTGGTCATAGAAGTGATCGGATGCTGGCACGAGGAGAAGACCGGACGCGTAGGCCCTACGTCCGGTCAGAGGTGATGTACGCTGACACAAGCGTTCACGCGAGGAAGAGAGGATTGGACAAAGTGGTGCATCCGGTCGGCCACACCGGACACGTCCAGTCATGTTTTCTCCTCTCTAGACCATCTTTGGAAGTGAATGGACATGGAGTGGTGGAGCGTTAGGTCATTCGGATGAGATGTCCGGTCACTGGCATTAGAGGCATGAGAGTGTGTAGACCGGACTGCAAGGTCACCGAGTATGGTCATGGCTTCCGCGCATCCTATTGTCTGTGATGCGCGCGTGAAGGAACTAGCCATTAGAGATCAATGGTCATGGTTGAACACAAAGGGACACGTGGACGACAGTGAGTGACTGGACGCTGGCAGGCAGTGTCCGGTTAACTTGACCTGCACGTCCGGTCGCTGCAGGGTTTTGCCCAGTGAAGGGGTAATGACTCTATTTGGCCCTTGGGCTATAAATAGAGGGGTGTCTTGGCCATGGCTGAGGTTGAGCTCCTTGGGGGACTTTGTGTCCATGCTTGAGTGTGCTTGGGAGCCCTTTAACTCAATTATGCTTGCAAGAGCTTGATTCGATTGCAAGTGAGTGATTCTAGTGTGTTGCATTGTGAGATTGCATCGAGTGGAACTAGGTGATCAAGTTGCAAGCTGGTGGTGCTTGTTACTCTTGGAGGTTTCCACCTCCTAGATGGCTTGGAGGCTTGTGACTCCATTGAAGCATGCGAGAAGATTGTACGGTGCACCAGAGGAGGATTTGTGAGGGGGATTATGCTCACCCCATGGGGATCACAAAGAGCAACTCTAGTAGAGCGTGTCATTGAGCTACCCTCACTTTTAGGGTATGTTCTTGTGGTGCCCAATGTGTGGGCTTGGCGGGTGATGCCAATTAGCCACCAAACCACCAAGTGAGCGATCGACACAATAGGGACTAGCTTGGCGGCAACCAAGTGAACCTTAGGAGAAAAATCACTGTGTCAACATTGTTCTTCCCATTGGTTTGCATTCCCCACACATAAGCTTGTATTTACATTTCATATATTGTGCTTGTGTAGTTGCTTGTGTAATTAGTTGGCTTGTGTAGCTTGCTAGTTACCTTCTTGCTTGGGTAGCATAGAAGCAGCTCCCTTGCGTGGCTAATTTGGTTTTAGCGACCTTATTAGTCACATTGCTTAGTTTGTGTAGCTAAGTAATTTGCGCTCTCTAATTTGGCTTGTTAAAAGCCCAAGTTTGGTTTTGGATAATTGATGAAATCTAGGGCTAAGCTTTGATCTAAGTATGTGAATTAGACAAGGTGGTCAAATTCAAGTGATTGAGCCAGATGAGGTCCTTGGAGTTGAAGATGGACATGAGTTGATGATGATCAAGTGCTCAACTTGTAAAAGAAGAAAGAGAAAAACAAAATCCGAGAAGATCAAGGCAAGGGTATAAGATAGGGTTTTGTTTTGGCATTTAAGACACCATAGAAGGTGTAAGTGCATTTATGATCGATAGTCGTACTATAAAGAGGGGAAATCTTTGGCTAAATGGTTTATCGAGTGCCACTAGGTGACATGACTTTTGCATATGCATTTAGGAACCTAGTGTGCTAACTTTGACCCTTGTAAAATGCTTTGAAAAATGCTAACACACGTGCACACAAGTTCTATACTTTGTGGTTAGCAAGTTGGAAGCAAGGGTGAAGCGGTTGTAGACTTAGAAAAAGAAAAAGAGGAGAAGGTCCACGATCAGATGTTGGTCGCGTGGTGACCAGACTCAACCTGGGGGCGTCCAGTCATTTATAGGCGAGGCAGCGCTGTTGGCCGAGAGGGCAGAGAAGGATTGAACATTGGCCCTAGCTGCATCGGCGTGTCCGGTCACCTTTTGAGCAGTGGTGGTTTCACACGATTGGACGCATAGGCCATGAGTCAAGTGTGTGCTGACATACCGTGCATTAGCCTTGGGCGATCGTGGGTAGAAGCCATGCACTAACAGGATGCATGGGTGCATCAGGTCACCTCTGACCTAACGCGTAAGGTCAAGTTTTTTCGCCTCTTGATGCTATTTGTAAACAATTGGACACAGAGGGCTCGAGCGTCAGGTGGCGCAAGCAGCGTGTTCGGTCATGACTAAACCCTAGGGGGCTTGATCAGTTGACCGATGGAGATCTATGCATGGTATTCAAAGGTTCGTGACATGTGGCGCAGGATCCACAATTGGACGCTGGCTCGGGCAGCGTCCGGTCAGTACGCAGGGCGCCCCTCTTTGTCTCTAATGGCTCTATTCGTTCAGGGACATCTATAAATAGTGTCTAGGCTAGCTTGGGCCTCACTCTCTTGGCACTTTGACATACTTGACATCCTTGTGAGCCTAAGCAAACACCTTCCACTCATCTCCATCATTGATTCATCACCATAGTGTGATTGGGAGTGATTCCAAGTGTATTTGCTTGAGTGATTTCATCTAGCAGCATTTGGGGATCGTTGTGGCTATGGATTTCTTATTTCTCTTTGTGGTTGCCGCCACCTAGATAGCTTGGAGCAGAGGAGGAGCTTCGGCACGTGTTGGTGATTGTTCGTGGCTGGCTCCGATGATTGTGAGGGGTCTTGCACCTTCCCCGGCGAAGAGCCGCAATGTAGCTCTAGTAAATTGCTTGTGTCATTGAGTTACTTCACTTGCGGTAGGTTCTGGCGGCGCCTCTTGTGGTGGGTTAGGTGTGTGATACCTATTAGCCACCAAACCACCAAGTGTTGGTCGACACAACGGGGACTAGCGTGCCAGCAAGCACGTGAGCCTCGAGAGAAAATTGGTGTGTCACTTGTCTCTTGGATTTCTCCCAGTGATTGAATTGGTATTCATCTTGTGATTGGTTCACTCCTCTACACAACGGTATAATCATCCTACTCAATCCTTTACATCCCTTGCAAACTAGTTGTCAAGCTCTTTAGTGTACTTAGTCTTTGAGAGCTTGTTAGTTTGGTTAGTATGGCTCTTTAGTTAGTCATGAGAGCACACTAGCTTAGTGAATAGTGACCTAGCGTGTTGTGTGTGATAGTGATCATAGCATCTAGAATTGTTGGTATAGGTGGCTTGCAACCCTTGTAGAGCTAGGCCAAAATTGCATCACACCAAATTGCATCACACCATTTGTTGTACTAATCAATTGCTCAAGTGCTTTGTAGAGTTTTTAAATAGGTTATTCGCCCCTATAGCCATATTAGGACCTTTCACTTGTGTGGCCTTGTTATTGAGCATTGCTAGTGAGCTTAGGAGCTTTGTGACTTTTGCTTACTAGTTGTGTAGGAGCTCCCCCGTGCTTGAAGTACTATTGGACATAGGTTTGTGTGACCTTGCTCCTAGAATTGGTTAGGTAAGCTCTAACTAACCTAGCACCTTATAGCCTGTTTGTTTGGCTTGTGGCTTGTCGTAAACGATCGGAAATTTCTAGTCCGGAACAGTATTTTCTCTGTCACACAAACCAGCCAGCAGTATTTCTTCACGAACCAGCAACGATATGAACCAGCCAACCGAACAGGCTGTTAGTTGCTAGTTTAGGATCTTTTTAAGGTGCTTGAGAACAAAGATAGAGGGGGTGTAGTTTTGGCTAGACCGATAGTTTTAATTCTGCATTTGTTTCTGTTAGCCGGTATGTTTAATTTTTAGAAATGACTATTCACCCCTCTCTAATCCGTCCATCTCGACACTACACTTGGTAGTTGTAGAAAACATTCAAGGAAATGCATATTTTTTGAGTGCTAAACCAAATGGCCAAGTTAATTTTACATTTGCTTGAGGGTTAGTCTGAACTGCCAAGGTAATTGCACGTTTCCTTGAGTTCTAGTCTGAACCACCCAAGTAATTGCCTCACAAACCGCCAAAGTAATTTTAGATTTCCTTGAGTGTATTTGAAAATCCCCAAGGAAGTGCTAGTTTTGTTGAGTTCCAACCATCAAGTATTGTTGTACCTACTAAGAAAAAAATCATGTTTTAAGTTCTCAGAGTTTTGAAATTCAAGTTTTTTAGTTTTCCAAACTACTTCAGATGAAGATACAACCTAAACCAAAGGACGTTGTAGAGCTCGAATAGATATACAAATTAATAGTTTGTAACTTTTCATTTGAAAATTTTTGTAGTCTAAAAATTATGTTTTAAGTTCTTAGAGGTTTGAAATTCATTTTTTTATATTTTGCAAATGACCTTGGATGGAGATACAATATAAACCAATGTTGTAGTACTCGACGAGATATAAAACTTTTTAGTTCAAACTTTACTCATTTGAAAGGTTTTAGTGTCTCAAATATTTGCTACAAGTTTTACTAAAGTGAATATACAAAGAAAGAAACATTCATTAAGGCATAAATGACCATGTGGTGTAGTGGTAAATGATGTTCAAGGGAAGTCTTAAGTCACTCAAAGAAATCATTTAATTTATGGTGACCTCCAAGGTAATGTCTATTCCCCTTCGCTCTTTCTTTGGCATACTTCCTTGAGCGTCTGCCGCCAAAAATAATTTCTTTGGTGGTTTTCATAGAAACCCTCAACGATATTATGTTTTTGTGGTAGTGTAGTGGTATACTGAAGTGAACTAATAAACTTATATAATGGTTACTAGCTAGCCCGTCGTGGTTAGACAGAGGACTAGAGGAGTATCTTTGTATGATTAATCGCGGCGATGCCCCCTCACTTTTGGTCTGGCCACTCGTTGGACAGTCGCGTGTAATCAAGCACATCGTTTTTTTTATGAAACAGGACGGGTTTACCCCCTACTGGAATTTTATTGAAGAAACAAAAAAGAGTTTACAGTTACAGACCTCAAAAGAGGGGATCGGGAAACAAAAAAGGTTAAGAAAAGAATTAAAGCAATTACCTATAAAAAAATCAAAGCAATTACACAAATGCTTCTAGCCATGAGTCAATAAGGGGATGTAAAGCTGCTTTTGCTCTAAGGATAACCAGAGAAAATTCCTTCCGAAAGACCGTCTTGCATGGGTGAACTGAGTGGGGAATACCTCTGAAAATAACATCATTGCGCATTATCCAAATCGATCGGCACATCGTTATAACAATCTCCATGAAGAAAGGCAAATTGAGCTAATTCTTGAAATTTTCTGTGATGAAGCAAGAATCATCAGAATTGGGCACCAGCAACTGAAGGGTGGACCAGCATGCTGTGGAGAACGGGCAGTAAAAGAATAGATGAGAGAGGTCCTAATAGTGTGATGACAAAGAACACAATTGTACTCTGGCAGATGCAATCAAGCACATCGTTTGATTGGTCGATACAGTTTACAGTGCATATCTAAGGTGATGTTTGGTTGAGAAATAACACTGCAAACGTAAATAGGTATGAGATCCCAGGGGCAATGATTACGTAATACTCGATTCCAGCATTTTGTTTGGTTCCACTGTTAGATCGTGTCAGGTATGTGTTGCCGTCCGAATACCTACGGAAACCGTTAACGCTCAATTTGCCTTGAGCTCGGACCTGATTACACGGGACCCGGTTACGCAGAAGTGAACCAAACAAATTTAGCGGACTCCGATTGTGCTGTGAACGGATAACGCCTCAAAAATATCGAACCAAACACTACCTAAGACCGAAGCAAGCAAACAAAGGTGAGACTGAACTTACTTAATTATAGAGGGGTACGGTTAGTTCTAGCAGTGCGAAAAAAGTCGTGCCTGCATGTAGTGAGAAAAGGCTATCAGCATTCAGCAATGCATGATGGCAATATGGCATCGATGGACGTCACGTGTGTGTATTAGTGTATATGTTTAGCGGCGCACGTACGTATAATAAGCGAGCGATGAGCACACACGTCGGCATGTATGCAAGAATCGAGTTGGGCAGCCGTCTGACCGGTCGTGAGCTGCGACAAATGCCAACCAGTTGAACGTACATTAGAGTTGAAATAGTATTATATTGTTGTACGTGCACAAGAACGCTAAGCCACGTGTGGTCATCAGTCTGAACCCATCTTGATCTTATGGAAATTTTAGTACTGTTCAGACTTTGAACCTCCGTGTTCAAAGTAGATCATGATTGCAACACCACTAATTTGGTTGTCATAGGTGGGTCGTATTGCAACCTTTTCAAAAAATGGTTGTAATATGTGCCTATAATGTAACGGTACTAAATTTGTTGCAATATGTAGTGGTTTGTCGTTGCAACAGGCTTGTGCTACTGCAACTATTTAAGAATTATGTTGCAATTAGTTGGAATTATTGCAATGGCATTTTTGAGTTGCAATAATATTGGTTTTCGTTGCAATTACTTGGTGTTATTGTAACTATATTGGATTTGGTTGCTTTTGCTTGTAACTATTGCCACGGTTATTATGGGTTGCAATAATGTTCCATGGTATTGCAATTGCTAGGGTCATTATTGCAACAAGATTTCTGAATGGATGCAATAGCATGTTCCTATTGCCATAGTTTTCTAGGGTTGTAATAATCTTTTGTGGCATTGTAACTGTTAAGTACTTATTGCAACTACAATCCTAAATGGACGCAATATCATGTTAATATTGACACGATTTTTTTGTGTTGCTATAGACTACCCTTGATGCAGCGGCCTAAAAGTGTTGCAATATACCAAAAATGGTTGTAATAGACAAAATGCTCCACGCATTAGACTACCCCTGATGCAATGGCCTAAAAGTGTTGCAATATACAAAAAATGGTTGCAATAGATAAAATGCTCCTACGCATTTCTGAATAATATACCAAAAAAATGGGGGTGAGGAGGATTCAAAACCGCGACCTGCCACTAACGATGAGCATGTCTTACCACCACATCATGGTTGTGTTTGTGATTTTTTCTGGCATGTTTCCTTATACATGTTTGGTCCAATCAGAAATTCAAAACCCAAAAATATGGGCTAGGCTGCACGCTTGCGCCTGGTCCGAGCAGGCCTGCTGGCGCCCATCTGCCAAGGGAATTGACGTGAAAAGGGCAATAAAAAGATATTAGCCAAGGGAATTGAATCCAAGACCTCGGACTAAAGCCAAGCCGTACCACCACACCACTTTATTGTTTGTGACTTATTTCGACATATATTGTTCTTAACATGTCAGTCAGAGAATACATAAATTAAATCGAAAAAATTATTCCTTAGTTGAGACTCGAACCCAAGACCTCGTCAAGGAACCAAGAAAGTCTAACCACTAGGCTACAGCAAGTGTTTGTGCCAAGATGGGGGAATTTTCTTCCAAATACTAATTCCGTCCAGTTAGATGAACTGATTTGGAATGAAGAACATATGAATAGTTGGTATTTCTATTCTTAATAGTTGGTATTTCTGAAACTTTTTTAACAAGCAATAGCCTACGTATATGTTGTTGTGTAGGAGTTTCAAAAAAATTGGAACTCATTTGATATTTTCTATGTTTTAAATAAATTTCTGGGTGCTTACCGAAAGTAATTTCAAATTGAACTGTGCATACCTATAATAGGAGTCAAAAAAATTTACAAAGAACATATTTATAGTCATACATTTCACTCTATCCCATATCCCAGAGTTGTTAGGGAAAAACATTTGTTTGCTAGGGATAATTCATCATTCTATTCCTAAATTAAGATCAAATAATTGTAATAATTCTAAATTTTGTCAAACAATTCTACAATTTTGCATGGTAACATGTTTTTGTTATCTAATCATCATATAAAAAACTCAAATAATTTTAACAAGGTGGCAATAGACATTGTTCACAAATTGATACATCTCTCACATAGTTATAAGTGATTAATATGAAAGATGTACCCAATTGTGAACAATATATACTACCATTTTGTCGGATGGAGAAATTACCAATACAAGAGTTGTAAATCATGTTGGGTTGTACAACTTTGTTGTTGACGACTTTTTCATTTGAAATCATTAACTGTCCTAAAAATATGTTTGAAGCTCTCATATTTTGAATTATTCAAACAAAGTCGGATAAAGAAATGACCAAAATAAAAGTTATAGATCTTTATGATTTCTACAACTTTGTTGTTGATAACGTTTTCATTTGAAATCATTTACTATCCCAAAATTCTATTCGAATTCTTATATTTTAAAATTCAAATTTTGAATTGTTGAAACATGGGGGTTCTACAACTTTGTTTTTGACGACTTTTCCATTAAAAATTATCTACTATTTCAAAATTGTAGAAGTTCATAAAAATTCTAGAAGGAAAAAAAGAAAAAGAACGAACACGCGATGACATGCGTGGCAAGCGGTTCTATCTTCGTCACTCACCACTGGGGCCCACCATACCGACGTGGAGCCATAGGACTGGCCTGGACCACGTCACTAGTCCCACGGCCTGCGCCGCTCACCGCACCATTTCATTCACACCTGCACGGGAGCAAATACTGGCTGTGCGGGAACAGTGGGACCCGCTCTGATGTAATAGCCTAAAAGTGTTGCAATGTACCAAAAATGGTTGCAATAGACAAAATGCTCCACGTAGTAGACTACTTCCGATGCAACGGCCTAAAAGTGTTGCAATATACCAAAAATGGTTGTAATAGATAAAATACTTCACACATTTCTAAATAATATATTCTATTAACAAAAAAAATGCTCCATGGAGGATTTGATCCCAGAAACTAAAGTACAAGCAAACCCTCATCTACCACTGGGTACTAAGGTGTGTTCGACATTAAGCAGACTTTATATTACTTGTTTACATGATGAAGATGGCTAATTCACTTCATTTTTCAACATGGACGATCACGATCCGTATCTTCCATGACAATTTTAGAAAGCAAAAAATTGTCCAGCATGCTGATATTTGTGCTTATAACAGAAAACAAACATGAGTATAACAGTTTAAAGACCAACTCCAGTTATTCATTATTCCAGACAATGTGATAGCTTTCAACAAAAAATCTAGAAACACATTACTGTTGAACAAAAGATAAGTATTTAAACAAAGAAATCATCTTCTAGGCTCGATTCCCCCACCGCGCATCTTTTATTTTTTTCCCAATTCCCAGTGGGCGCGGTCGGTGGCAGGGTGACGTGGCAGGCAAGCGGCCAAGTGATGTGGTGTCCTTGCCCAAGGGTTGCCACGGAAGCAACAGTGCAACAAATTATGTTAAAAAACTATTAAATACCACAAATCTAAACCAAAGAACATGTAGCTCAGTGGTAAGTGCGGTGATTCCTAGCTAGGAGGCTCTAGGATCAAATCTTAGATTTTGCATGTTTTTCTCTCTTTTTTTCCCGATTTTTCCATTTTACTCTCTTTTTTTCCTGATTTTTTGTTTCAAATATTATATTTGCTTTTCTGTTTTCGTTTTCCCTATTTTTTATTTCAAAAATTCTATTTGCCCCACTTATGTCATGACAATCACACAACTGCTAGGCGGCGACGCCTTTGGCACCATGATGTGCTCTGCCTTGCTGTTGGTCTCGGCTTCGGCGCCTATGCATCGCCACCACTGGAGGTTTCGAGTGACATCGAAGAAGCGCCTATGTCTTCGACTCTTCCTATATGGAAGTACTAATCTATTTGTTCCTTGTTCCTAGTTCTATTTATTTCATTATCGGATATTATAGGTGGGCATACGAGAACATTCAAGAACTACAACAAATTAATTACCTTGCAAGCATCTCCTCAAATAGATGTTGGGCGTCGTCCATGTACACATTGCCCGCAACTAGGGTGCTATCCGGCCGCCATGTCGTGCCCCTCGCCCATGGATGGCTGGCTTTAGATGATGTGAGGATGGTTTATTTTATGTACACAATTTCTAGCTTGTTTTCTTCAAAAAAAAAGAATAGATAAAATATGTTTTTTGCATAACAATTGGTAACATAACTTCATATTTTTCTAATGTCATGGTAATTATAAGGTTCTATCCAATTTTGAGATGAATACGAGTTCGAATATGTAAAGTGCTACTTAAATCTCAAAATTTGACTTGAGTTACTACGAACTATGTGAGAGATGTCTCTATTTGTGAACAATGTATTTTCCAACTTTATCAAAATACTTAATTTTTTTACAAGCTTAGTTATGAACCAAAAATATGTTGCCACATCAATTTGTAGAATTTTTTTTATCAAATTTAGATATTATTTTAATTATTATGTGCTAATTTGGAGATAAAATTTTGAATTGTCTCTAGAAGACAACATAATTTTTCTTCATCTCCAATACATGGTCTGTAATGGAACATATGAACCTAAAAATATTTTTGTGCAATTTTTGAATCTTATTAGAGGGACACATAGTTCAACGTAGGATTACTTTCAATAAAGACATAAAAAGTCAATTAAATGATAGAAAATACCAAATCTACTTAGAAATTATTCAAACTCCTACATGACAACTTATATGTTGCCTACTACATTTGAAAAATGTATTAATCGTATTTAATATAGTTTATGTACAAGTTGCTTCACAAAGATGCCTTAATTTCTTATTTTAAAAAAGTTGCTTCACATAAGCTTTTCAAGCGCTGGGCTGAATTCAATTTGGCCCCCCGCCTCCTTCTTCGGTCCAATGGCACTAGTCCAAAAATTTTGCAATATTAATTGACGCTACTACCCATCCTCCTCCTCAAATCCCTATATTTTTAAGGGTATCTTCGTAATCTCATCCTGCACCCGCGCCCCAAATCTCATCCACGTCTCCGCAATCTCACCACCACAGCCCATTTTCTCCACCACAGACCACATCTCCTCAATCGCCGCCGTGCCCCCATCTCCTCCTCGTCCGCCGACCGTCGCGCCCTAATCTCCTCCCTCCACCGACTGCCGTGGCGGACACGACTCCTCCTCTGTCAGCCAAACCGACCGCGCCTCCCTCCCCAGATCCTTCTGCATCGTCGACCTCTCCCGTGGATGGGGAGGCGCAGCGGCCCCGCCCCCTCCCCTCCCTCCGGCCCCGCCGCCGCCGGCCCGGCCTCCTAGAGCAATTGCTGCTGCGCCCGGCCGTCATCGCGATAGCTCCCCCCTTGGGTTCCCTCACGGGATGGCACGATGGCGGGGCGGGGACGGGTTGTCGAGGAGGACTATCCGGTGGGGGAGCTCGAGGAGGACGATGGCAGCGACCTCGACTTCCTCCTCCCTCCCCGCGTCGTCGCCAGGCCCGACGAGAACGGCCTCAAGAAGGTCATTGAGTACCGCTTCGACGACGACAACAACAAGGTCAAGGTCACCACCACCACCCGCGTCCCCTCAACTCGGCGTGCGATGCCTTGCTCGCTCATCCACTTCCCCCGACGCCCCTCCATCCCCTCCCGCGATCTCGCTCCAATCGCGCTCCATCACGTGCACGCAGCCACCTCCTCTCCCACACTCCGAGGCACGGGAGGCCTTTGAGCACGCCGCCGCAGCAAGCGCGAGGTTCGTGCGTGATCCAGTCCATCCATCCATCCCTTCCTCCCCTACCGGCGTTCCATTTTCTGAGCATGGGGCGGTGGCACCCTTACTCCTGATGCGTTCTTGTTGTCCACCTGCTGCTACTAGGATAGGCGTAGGTGATCCTGAACATAGACGCCCGCGGCGGCGCGCGTCCTGTCCCCACTTCGACAATCGGCGCAGCGGGTCGGTCGGCAGCAGGGCGATGAGGAAGTGGATCTCGAAGATCCGGCCGGATCCCCCTTGCGCCGCCTACCGGAGTCGACGTCCACCCGCGCCTTCCCTAGGATGTGACCCAGGGGGCGCGGCGCTCCTGGATAGGGTCGCTTCCATCAATGTTGGAGCCCCTCGTCTGGCGGGCTCTGCCAGCGCCGCTGACTGAACATCTCCAGGCTGCGGCATGGCGTTTCAGGTTTCAGAACTCAGTTCTATTCTTGCCCAGATGCTCAGTACCAATACCAAGCCCAATTATTAATATTTCCTTGATGAATGCAGTGCCAGCATGTTCCGGGTGATTCTTGAGTCAATGTAGTGTGGCTACGACAAGAGGAACTTGGTGCCCAAGATCCTTCTGCTAATGAAACAGAGGTTACCATTTTTTATTTTTTATTTTTAATTAGTGAACCATTTGTTCAGACTAACCTGAGAGAGAAGTACTTAATTTGCCATGCTTTGAGGAGTTCAGAGTAGCATTGCTTCATTTTACATAAGCCATTCTTAGAATACCAGTGTTTTTTAATGGTATTTGTGTAGACTAACCACATAAAAAATACTGAATTTGGCATTTTGGAGGATTAGTGTTCATACTCAAATGGGAACCTGAAAAGGTGAGATGATATTTTCAGGATGTAATTATTTCTGATCAGTACCTTTGTCCTAAACCACTATAGATTTATGTTTGGTTTCTTTTTTAGTTTCTGAGTTTGTGTTTGTTGGTTGATGAGTACTGCTGGGCAAAAATAGTGCATAATAGATTCATAGTACCATTGACAAATTATAGGATGTGGCACTATTCTTAATTTTGGGTTTGAAACAGATCGTGTTTCGATGACTTGTTGGATGCAACCATCAGAAGTTGGCTGGATTCATTCCAACTTTTGCAGGTACTAATTAAATACATTCCTACTTAGAGTTTCCTTTCCCAATCCCCATGCTGTAATTATCCTTCTGGTTTTCAGCTCATGAATGGTGTTGAAATTTAGTTGGCACAAAATTGAATCGAGAGATCCTATATAATTGTTCTTTTGGTTTTACTTGGGCTGTTAGCTTTACGTGGGAGTAGAGTTTGCTATGATTCCTAACTCTGTGATAAAACATGAAAGATTTATTCTATCACATATTTAGCCCCATGCTTACTTTAATCCACATTTAGTCACACCTTAATATGGGCATACAGGAAGCTAATAGCCTGCTGGTGCCAATGCTATTTTATTTTATTTTTTATGTGTGCGCTGCCAAAGCCAAAACAGGCTGCGTGGAGCCAAAATGGGCACAACAGAGTGTGCCTCCTAATGGATGGAGATTACATGTTGAAGATTTTGTTGGCCTACTTAATACCTTAGAGCTACATGATTCTTCTAATAAAAAGTGAATGGTCATAATTGTTAAACATAAAATGTTGGAAGGTTTTGTCTGCTTGTTTTATTATGATGGCTACATAGACCAAATTTCAAGAAAACATGTTACATACAGCTATCAAATCTCTCTTCAACTGTTCACAAAATCCGTTAGTTTGTGAAAGGACGTAAGAATCTGTTTGCTACAATAATTTGTTTCTTGACAAGATACATGAAATGGTAACCAAGATTCTGTCATTGAAAGGTTTATATGCAGCTATTACTCCCTCCTGTCACAAGTGCTTGTCGTTTTGGAAGTGCCTGTGGTCAAACTTCCAAAACTTTGATTGTCGATAGCCTTTTAATTTATATTGGAAACATGCAAATCATGTGTAGATATTTCATGGGTAATATTCCAGTTTTGTTGGGTTTCATAAATATATTTTAAGGCAATGTGTGATCCCGGGCAACAAGTCTTTGTGACTAGAGGTGGTATAATTTTGGTTCCTAGTTCTTTTGCCTATGACCTGATGCATTTTGCTAATATTTTTTTGTGGCTACATTATTTCAGGCATCTCAGGATCATTATTTCATAGGATTGAAGATTCTAAACAATCTTGTAACGGAAATGAACCAGGTGAGACACGTCAATATTTTTGAAGTCAGTATAGAGTATACCCTCCATAGGTATTAGCTTCCCTTTTGAATTTGATGTAGCATTAACGCATTCATGTCTTACGTTGTTGCTAGTACTTTGCTTCCTGTGATTTATTCTAGTCGAGTTGTTACTCTTGGAAAAATATATTAACGTCCTTTTATATTTCTTATGTAAATGTCATATTTCCGAAGCAGTAGCTGGGACAATAGCAATGATTTTTAGCTGTTTGGCTGCTTGCAATGTTTTTTAACAGAAGTGAAAGTGCCTGATCGGAAATCATATAGTCATTTGATGGATAATTTTACTTTGAATAAATCAGGAAATTTCAAACCCTTTAGTCTTTAATTTATGATTCCAAATTACTTACCTTCAAAATGGTTCAATCCATGCTGTTGTTGCTAAAATAATACAATTTGAGTTTATCTGATGCATATACCAATGTTAATGATTCTTTCAGGAGCAAGAAGAGTTTGAGTGGAGCGCACAAGTGATGGACGGTCAATGTCAAGCTGACCTTTGCTACAGTACTACACATAGCTTATTACATTTTAAACTGTTCAAAGTAGCTACTGTGAGTCGGATACCTTATGTGTTTCAATTGTTGTGCATGTGTTATCGACTAAGTTTGACATTGGATGTGGTTTCATTAATGAGTTGTATGAATAAAGCATATTTTGGATTAATGGATGTCTAAATGCTTCTTTCATCATATATTATTCGGTATGCAATTATTGTTTGAAGCAAACAAAGCGTTGCAATATAGGACTATCGATAAAATAATTTGGCGTTGCAATATATGATATAGCAACAAACAAACGGTGTTGCAAAAAACATCATACCAACGCAATAGTGGGCGTTGCAATAGAGTCTTCAAATTGTAGCAACACAATAGTTAGCGTGGCAATAGAGGGTCCAACAATAACAACCAGTATTGATCGTTGCAATAGAGAGGCAACCTCTAGCAACCAAACATTTACCGTGGCAATAGACGGAGGGACCTATAGCAACCACAATGTTTAGTGTTGCAATAGAGAGGATACCTCTAGCAGCCAAATATTTATCGTGGCAATAGACGGTTTCACCTATAGCAACCAGTATTGATCGTTGCAATAGAGATGCTACCTCTAGCAACCAAATATTTATCGTGGCAATAGACTGTTTCACCTATAGCAACCACCGAGATAGCGTGGCAATAGAGGGTCCATCTATTGCAATGCTATTGATGCGTGGCAATAAGGTCTATTGCAACACCCAATATCGTTGCTAGTGCACCTATTGTCACGCTTTGGGTACGTGGTAATAGGTATTTCTAGCAACCCCGGGTGTGTTGCAATAGTAACTATTGCAACACCTACGATGATTGTCTATACTATGGATTGCAACACTACATGGCATTGCAACAACACTCCTTGGTGTTGCAATAGGGGAAAACCTATTGCAACACCAAAATGAGTCGTTGGGCAAACCTTTTGTCACGGTTACTATGACAACGCCTACCAACGAAAAAAAAGTGTTGCAATTTTGTCTATCGCAATAATTTTTGGTATATTACAACGCTTTTAGACCATTGCATCAGGGGTAAAACCTTGTAGTGGATATACATACAACTGTTGCTGGATCTCTCTACGATCACTGCATTGGAAAAGAATGTCAATAAAGCATCTTGTTTTGGCCGTGGATTTTTGCAGTTCTCGTTGTTGGGAGAGACGACCTTCTGTTGGCTGCAACGCGACAGAAACTTCCAAAAGTTACATCTTCTTGTGCCTACCCTTTATCTCTGGCTGTCTAGTTAGCATTAAGTATCGAGCATCTCCTTATAATCATAGAGACTGAAAGTAGTTTCCATCTTCATAAGTTCATGCACGCAATCGGCTAGCTAACACAATCTATCAGGTGTTTCACGTCACTGTTTGCTACTCCCTCGGTCCCAGAAAAAACTTAATGTCCGAGGATTTTAGGACTGGGCTCAACAAAAATTACCCGTATACTTCTACTTATTGAAAGTGAACGATGCAATTAAGGAATAAATTCATAATTAAAAGGAATACATGGAGGCAAACGGATCACGGTCTCAAACTGATATGGTCAAATCTATTGTCCATCAGCTAAAACATCATGTTTTTTGGACATTTTTTTTATTCTTAAGACATCAAATTTTTTGGGGACCCATGCGTTTGTACGTCGGGAAGCAGTGAGAAAGCGACTTATGATGGGCGCATGGAGATCCGTCTGTAAAGAAACATATGCTCTGACTAAAGAGCACCACATACAAATGTACGAGGCCGCGCCGTCTCGGAAGACCTCCGAGAGGTATCCATATCTGTAATCATTATTTAGCTGGTCTGTTGGATAAACTTTACACTGTTTAGATTAATTACCTGAGATTGACACCACGTGAAAAACGGTTTGTAGCAACGGAACAATTTTTTTGTAGGGGCGGTTGGTGATGGAGCCGCCCCTATAGTGGTGTGCTCGGGAACCACGAGACCAGCCGCCTCTACAAATTGAACAGCAGGGGCGGCTGGTGATACGAGCCACCCCCGTGTTGCTATTTGTAGGGGCGGCTGGTAATTGAGCCGCCCCTACAAATGCCCACGTATAAATACCTCCGATTTGTAGGGGCGGCTCAATCATCAGCCGCCCCTACAAATGATCCACATATAAAAAGACCGCAGCATCCTTCTTTCTCATCGGGTCACTCACTCCAACCCATGAAAGAAAGGTGGGGAGGCCTTGGGCATCCTCCCAAAAATTGCTCTACTAAGAGAGGAATATTTTGGTCTTAAATCCTTTGGTGAAGAGGTTGTAGAAGGTAAGAAAATGCTATTCCACATTTTTTTTAAGCTTTAATGGTTGGTTAGTGAGTAATTAGAGTTTTGTTTTTCTCTCTCTTCTATGGTGTTTGAGCTACTTATGAAGCAAATTAGACCCAAGTTTTGAATGTACTTGGGGGTAAATTAGGTAGGAGAATAAGATCATACCCTTATTTGGTCCATGTTTCTTGATTTTAGTAAACAATTAGTTAGTTTTATGGATGTTTCATGTGTATGTACATCTACATCTAGGGTTTGTTTTTTTATTAATTTTGTTTTTGTAAATTTATGTTTGATGAAATTGAACTAGGATTTCTATGAAAGATATTGGGTAAAATATAATTATTGCTAATTGTTGTCTTTAAATTTTTTATTGTAATCAACAAATATGTATTTTAATTATTTATGGATAAATGGGCCATTAATTAATTTTCTTCTACCATGGTGTGTTTGTATGCTTCATGTAATTATATTTGATTTATATTCATATATATCTAAAGTATATACAATTATTCTCAAGTAATTATTAATTTGATTTATTTTTATATATATCTGAATAAGTAGTCCTTTATTGTAAAAGATTGAGTACATGAACTCTTGGATGTATGGTTCCTTAAGGTTCAAGGCAAGTTTCCGTGAAGAGGTGGACAAATTTATTGAAGCCGCAGAGAAGCATGCAGCAACGTTGACAGAGAATAAGGATACAATTATTTGTCCTTATAAAGATTGCAAAAACCGTATGGCATGGACAGATGTGACTATCATCAGATCACATTTGATTATGCGATGATTTGTTGAGGACTACACAATATAGATTCATCACGGTAAAAGGGTTATTGTTAATGACAAGGATGATGAGGAATACGACGACGAAACACTAGAATCCTATGTCCCAATATTCAGCAGAGCTTGATGCACGAATGGATTCCGAGTTTGACAATAAACAAGGTGGTGATGCTGGTGGGTGGGATGGTAACGATGAAGGTGGTACCAATAATGATGGTGGAGCACGTGTCGAGGATGAAGATGATTTAGAGGACATGATTCGAACCCTTGGACCAGAGATTTTACTAAATAGCCCGAAAGGTCTAAAAAATTTGGAAAGGGTGACAAAAGCATCGAAGGAGACTGTGTATGGTGTTAAAAAGGGTTGTCCGACACATTGGACATTGCTATGTTTTGTGCTTGAGCTACTCATCCTGAAGGCTAAGTACGGCCGGTCAGATTGTAGTTTCAATGATCTATTGCATCTCTTGTCATGGGTGCTGCCACAACCAAAGTCAGTTCCCGCCAACACATACCAAGCGAAGAAGGTCATAAGTCCATTGACATTGGGGGTTGAAAAAATCCATGCATGCCCCAACCACTGTATACTTTTTCATGGCGAAACGTTCAAGTCACTGGATCAATGTCCCCAGTGTGGGGCCAACCGGTATAAGAACAATGAGCTTTATGGTGGTGACAAAGCCTCCACGGGGAAAAAGAGGAATAAGAAGGGTACAAAAAAGCTGGTACAAGAATCTCAGCCCCTAGAGGACACTCCATTAGGCAACGATGCAAAACAGAGAAGAATTCCTACCTTGATAATGTGGTACCTGCCAGTGACCGACCGCTTGAGACGTATCTTCCTAAACCCTAAAGAAGCCGCACTCATGACATGGTGGGATGATGAGCGCAAGGTGGATGATGATAAGATTGCACACCTGGCTGATTGTAGTCAGTGGCAAAGGTTCAATGAGAAGCACAAAGAATTAAGCGATGACCCAAGGAATGTACAGTTTGGCTTGAGCACCGATGGAATGAATCCCTTCAATGAGAGGATGAGCAACCACAGCACTTGGTCAGTCATCTTGACCATGTACAACATCCCAACGTGGTTTTGTCAGAAGAGAAAGTACCTTCTCCTTACTATTCTTATTTTTGGCCCTAAACAATCAGGACATTGATATAGACGTGTTCCTTGAGCCTTTGATGCAAGAAATGGAGAGGCTATAGAGGCATGCGGAGCCGATGTACGATGTGTTTTGAAAGGAGGACTTCATATGTAGGGCAATAATATTTGTTACTACCAATGATTACCCCACGCTGTTTGCTTTGTCTGGATAGATCAAAGGGAAGACAGGATGCTTGGTTTGCTTGGATGGTACTACATGGGTGTACCTAGATGTATCCAAGAAGATAGTTTATCTAAGGAACCGATGCTTCTTAAAGACAAGTCATAAGTACCACAGTAAATTATTCTTTAGATTTTATGACAACACCCCGGAGATTGAACCCTCTCTGGAGAGACGTCATAACAAAGAATATGTGTATAGAATAGTGAAAAACATACGCATCATCTATAGAAAGAAGAATCCAGATGGGACTAACAGAGATAGAAGCACACCTCCTATCAAAGGCGTACCTTTCAAGAAACAATCGATCTTCTTTTAGTATCTGCCTTATTGGCCAGACTTGGAGGTCCCCCATGCCATTGATGCTATGCAAGTGCAGAAGAATATCTTTGAGAGTCTCATTGCTATCTTGATGGACATAGGCTAGTCAAAGGATGGTCTAAAAGCATAGAAAGACAAGGTGTAGCTAAACGTGATGCCACCGCTTCACCCGATACCTGAGGCTAATGGAAAATACACTCTACCCGCGGCATGCTTCAACCTAACACTAGACGAGAAGAGAGCTATATGCACTTTCCTGAGGGGGTCAAAGTCCCGACTAGGTTTTTAGCAAATGTGAAGAAGCTAGTGTCGATGAAGGACTTGTCAATAACACACTGCAAGGCTTACGATTGTCATGTGATGCTGATAGTGTTTCTACCTATTGCAATCAGGGCTATAAAGCTAGAGTTCTTGAAAATGGCCATCACCCGCATGTGCTACTTCTTTTCGAAGATCTCAAGATGATTGGCAAGCAAGAGCTGAGTGACCTATATGAATTTGTGGTGGAGACACAAAACCAACTAGAGATGTGTTTACCTCCTGCTTTTTTGATATAATGCCACATCTCATGATTCACATGGTTCATCAAATACAAGCGTTGGGCCCTTGCTACTTGCATGAAATATGGTCCTACGAGCGGTTCATGTCGGTTCTAAGTCGATATGTGCATAATCGAGCATACCCAGAGGGCTCCATGATAGAGGGTTACAATACTAAAGAAGTCATCAAGTGCTGTCAAGAGTACCTAAAAGTACAGAAAGGGATTGGATAAACCTAATTCTTGTCAAAAGAGTAGGCTGGCTGGGAAGAGCACCAGTGGTAGAAAAGTGTTCATCAACCATGATTACAAAGAGGCTGAGTCGGGCGTATTACAGTGTCTTGCAGAGTACACAACTGATGCAACTGTATATTGATGAACACTTGGCTATCATTATGGCCGAGAGAAATAGTCATTCGGATGATTGGGTCATGAAACAGCACAAGCAACAACTAACTACATGGTTGAAGAACCAAAACATACCGCCTAGAGAAACCATAGACTCTATTACCATCAGTAGGTTGGCAGAGGAGCGATCGAGACAAGTGACATCTTGGAATGCTTATGACATCAATGGGTATACGTGCTATACCCACACAAAGGATAGTAAATATGTGAACCAAAATAGTGGCATTCGAATAGAGGCTCTCGATGGATTGGGGCGAAAGATCCAATACTTTGACATCATTGAAGAGATATAGGGAACTTGACTATGGAAGGGATATAATGGTGGCCCTGTTTCGATGCCGCTGGATCAAACAACACCAACTAAACAAGATTGGATTGAGAGTCCTGGACCTTGAGAATCTAGGCTACCAAGATGACCCTTGGGTGCTCGCTTCATGTGTCGCATAAGTTTTCTATATGTCTGACCCACAAAGTAACCTCCCACCAAAGAATAAGACAAATCACATGGTTGCCTCCGAGAAATAGCACATTATCGGAGTTGATGGCGTGGATGATGTTGAAGCTTACAATAACTACGATGAGATGCCGCTATTCATAGACTTTTATAAGAAGATTAGTGTTATGGAAAAGAACCTACCCAAAGACATATTGCCATGGGAACAAAAAGGTGTCAAGGGGAAAGTCGTTACAGTGGGCTAGCTAGTTGTTGAACGTGAAGTGTTTGTGTAAGTATGTGTTTGTAAGACTTCATTTATGCATGCGTGTGAGACTATATATTTATATATGTGTGTAAGACTATTATTTTTGTATGTGTGTGAGACTACATTTACGCATGTGTGTGATATTACCCTTTGCAACATCCAGATGAATCTATTTCAACATCCACTCTATTACTACTAAAACTTTATGAAATCACTTAACACTTTATGAAATGAAGAAATGGCCTAAAATAAAAGTAGGAGATCTTGACGAGTTATACAACTTTTACATTCATCACCTTTACAGCTGAAATCCTTTAGTGGTTGAAAATCAGGTTTGTAGCTGTTATTTTCTGAAATTCAAAATTTTAACTGTTCAAATTTTGTCAAATAAAAAGATGACCAAAATAAAAGTTGTAGATAGTGATGTGTTCAATAACTTTTATATTCATCACCTTTACAACTAAAATCATTTATTGGTTGAAAATCAGGTTTGAAGCTATCATTTTCTGAAACTCAAAATTTAAATTGTTCAAAATTAGTGACAAAGATAGATGACTGGACTCAAATGATAGAGCATGATTTTAGAAAATTTAGAAAAAAAACCATCACCTTTGGAGTTAGTACGAGGGAGAAAAACTAGTTACAAGTTACAGCCACAGATTAAAAAAAGAAATCACACTTGTTCATCATTGATCATCATGAATAGTTGTGATTTGTTTTTAATCTCTATGTAAAATTTATAACTAGTCTTTCTCCCTCATAGTAACTCCAAATGTGATGATTTTTTTCCTAAAATTTTTTAAAATCATGCCCTATCAAGTTACTATGTTGATTTGGTCATTCTTTTCATTTGACAAAGTTTGAGCAATTCAATTTTTCAAATTTAAAAAAATAACAAGTTCTAACGAGATTTTCAACAATTAAATGATTTCAGCTGAAAAAGTGATGAATACCAAAGTCGTATAACTCATTAAGATCTACAACTTTTATTTTGATCATTTCTTCATCTAACTAAGTTATAGTAAACATTGTTCATAAATCAACATGTTTCTTGTATAGTTCATGAAACTATGAGTCATATTTGAATTTATAAATAATGTTTACTAATACTTTGTCACATGAAGAAGTGACCAAAATAAAAGTTGTAGATAGTGATGAGTTCAACAACTTTTATGTTCACGACTTTTATTGTTGAAATCATTTAAGGTTTCAAAATCTTGTTTGAAGTTGCTATTTATTGAAATTCAAATTTTCAACTATTCAAATTTTGTCAAATGAAAAGATGATAAAAATAAAAGTTGTACATATTGATGAGTTCTACAACTTTGGTATTCATGAGTTTTTCATCTGAAATCATTTACTCTTTCAAAATATTGTTTCAAGTTGAAATTGTTTGAATTTCAAATTTTGAATCGTTCAAAAAAAGTCACATGACAAGATGACCAAAATAAAAGGTGTACATGTTGATGAGTTATACAACTTTTTTGTTTACAACGTTTTTATTTTATTTCATTTAATGTCATAAAATTGTAGTCGAAATTTTAAAATTCAAATTTTTAATTTTTGTTTTTTTGTTTTCTATATTATTTTGACTACAATTGTTTTTATATATATATATTTCTCCATATATAGAATAATACAAAATATTATATTTATGCATATATATAATTGTTTTTATATTACTTTGTGTTTTTGTGATATAAAAATATAGAATTAATAATTTAATAAAATAGAAAATAGTTGTAGGGGCGGCTAGATCAGGAACCATCCCTACAAATGCATTTGTAGGGGCGGCTAGATCAGGAACCGCCCCTACAAATCGTCCTTGGTATATAACCAGGGGTGCTTGGGTGACAAATTGTTGGGCGCTCTCTTCTTCCTCCCGACGCCGTCAGGCTGCCTCTCCGCACCCCCGGGCCACAGCTCGACAACCCCGACGCCACCGCCTCCCTCTCCACACCGCCTCCCAGACCTCTCCCAACGCCGGCGCCCCCTCTCCGCACCCCTGAGCCACAGCTTGAATATCCCTGGGCTGCCACGACGCCACGTGCCCCATCTCCACGGCGGCTAGGGTTTGGCAGATCAACTTCGATGGGGACTAGGGTTTGAGCTCCGCTGGCTCGGGCGTGTGCTCTAGCTGGTGTCCCTGCCACCAGCGCTCCCTCTCCAACCTCGACCACCGAACTCACCAGCCCGCCCATGCTCTTCGACATCTACTTCTATCGCCGCCACCTCCCATGCTCTCTGGCATCCGCGCTCCTCCAACGATGGGTGGCCCGGCTACCCATGCTCTCTAGCATCCAGATCCCAGCCACCGTGCACAGCGACCGGCGTCCCTCTCTATCAGGTCTTCTATAGGTACTCCCAACCCCTTCTCCATTCCCTAGCTAGCGATTGAATGAACTTAGGTGGATACCACTTGTTGGAGTTTATTGTTTGGAGATAGCAGCAGTAGCATCTACAGTAGAAAAATCGCTATTAGGCTAGACCCATCAGTATTAGCAATTATTAATCACTTTCACCCATGAATTAAGCAATCAATAGTGCGGTTGGATACTCTCTCTCGGCCTGTACTGCTTTTTGCTTACTTAATCACCACTTTGGTTCTTAATCCACTTGCCGGATGTTGGGTGTTAAGACAGATCACGATGCCTCTGCTCCACAACCTCAAGACACAACCACGACTACCAAGCCTAAGAGGAAACGAGAGGATAGAAAAGCAAATAAATATCCAAATAAGGTATGCTATGTGATAAGGGAGGTCGGACCAGCAGGGGAGATCCTTGAGCCGAAGGAATTAAGAGAATGATTCCATAATGCGATCAGGGCCCTAGTAAGAGATAAATTGAACCCAGCAATTCCTAACTAGAAAGAGGTACTAGAGAACAAAAAGGATGAACTATGGGATAGGCAGCTGAAGCTCAATTTTAGATTTCTAGAGGGTAAGCATGAACTGGTAAAAAATGCTTTCAGGATGATGGGAGAGTCATTCTGACGTTGGAGGTCAGAGCTCAACAAGAAGTATATCCAAAAAGGGTTAACTCCCTTCAACGAGTTCGGCAACATAACTCCTAGTCAATGGGAGGAGCTCGTGGCTCAGAAGACTTCACAGGAGGCATTAGAGCTCAAGTGCCCGTAACACCGAGCTGGCGAAGAGGAACAAACACCACCATCATCTAGGCCCTGGTGGCTACTATGCCAAGGAAGAGCTATTTAAGAAGATGGATGAAGAGGCCAGCAACTGCTAGGAATATCGATGTGATGAATTTAAAGGTACGCTTAAGGAATTGGATATATGTGAGGAGTACAGAATCATCCGATGGTAATCTTAAGTTTGATAAGCCAGAGACCCAAGAGGTAGTATCAAGGATACTAAAATATGCTGAAGACAAGGAGAAGGGCTCATTCAATCCTTCTAGAGAGAGGGACGAGCTTAGCCTTGGCTTGGGAAATAAGGAGCACACAGGTCGCACCAGGGGGCTAGGGAAAAGGACTACCTAGAAGCAAGGATTCGAAGAAGACAGGCACATGTATAAGAAACATGGTAGAGACCAGGGAGACTAATCTTGAGCTCCAAGTGAAGGCTCTAGTTGCAAAGGCACTAGAGGAGCAAGGACTATCTACAGAGCCATGGATATTAATGACGCTGTCGGGGGAACTGGTATTAGTTGGCAGCCCTCCAAAAGTTCCTAGCAGCCAAGGTTCCACTATAGCCACAACCCCCATCGATCGCATACGGGAACCAACTAGTTGCACCTTGGTGTTTCTTAGCAGTCCGGCAAAACATTGTGATGGAGGTGGCAACGGGTGTGGCACATCCTCCCGGTGGCTTACACCATAATAATAAGATACCGCCAGACTACACTAGGGTTGAGGTGCATACCATGAAGCCCGAGTTCATGTAGTTGAGGATAGACTATGCAACTCCTGAGGGGCTGGTGTTACTCAGAGATGTTATGGGGTAGTTCATCCTTTGGCACAAACGGGACATTATATTGACTGCTTCTTCACTGCATCCCCCTCTCCCAAATTTGGAGCTAGTTGTTGAGTTTGGGGAGATATTTTTATCATCTCGTGACCACCACATTCCTGAGATGCCACATTCTTCCCTGCCTCCTAGCGAGCATGTGCCTGATAAGCCACAACCTTCTCCAGCTCGTACTGACCAAGTGCATGATGAGATGCCACTAGCCTTCTCAACAAGCACAACTGATACATGAACAACAAGTGCCTCCTAAAGAAGGTGACACATAAGAAGATGAGGGCGTGCCTGAATGGGAACTTTGAAAGAAGCATCCAATCATCATAAGACCAATTTATGTTCCGATGAAAGACGTCTCGTTAGTGTCCAAGTGGTATTTCCATGACTAGTTCAAGCCTAAGAACCAAGTTAAAAAAGTCACATCACTGGGGTTCTGAAGAGGCCAACACTAGCAAACTCCACCAAACAGCAAAGCAGTATCCAGATGTTGATGCCATAAAATGGTCAAAGGATTACCTAAAAACATATGAAAGAGGCAAGCCCTTCCTACCAAACCGAGGACATCCAACGCCTACCACTTGGAATGAGAAGGTTCCATGATTGGTACTTGCGTGTTCTCCCAATGAGCATAGACCTCATACAAGCATGCTTCCCCATCGGCACATTTGGAAGCCCAACCAGGAAAATTGTCTTTGACTTCAATGACATACAGACATGCTTTCACCTTGGAGCAATGGAGATGAATCTCATTCGCACATGGTGTCTATAAGTCCTTATCCTCCCTGATATGATATGAATGTAATCTTTAAATTTTGTTGTAACTAACCCACGCCGTGATTTGTAGAATGCAAGTGCACATTGTCAAACAAATGCCAAGTGTGAAAGCCGGGTATATAGACCCTCAAGCTATAGCACAAACAAATTTTAATTACCCTAAATAGTGGCTACTGGATGCCAAAGAGCTAGCTGTTGGAAAGACTCTTCGGGAGAAAGAGCACATCCATACGGTGAAATTAAGGGAAGTGTCCCTTAAGGTTGCGGCATACATTTCCTTGGCTTTCAAAATTCTCCAACAACACTCTACTATATGTCTACCATACAACTTCGAGTAAGGTCAACTCTATACTTAAAGCTTTGTTCGATATATTTTATTCGATGCAAAAGAGCTTATCTAGTTCTATGATTAAATCCATGCAGCAACCACTGGATTTGTATAGGTGTCGATGTCAGGGTGGAGCATGGCATGGGTCTTTGATTCAATAGATAGGGACCCGGTGACATACATAGACTTCATATCGATTCTCAAGGCGTATACATATCGACAATACTCATTATCTTATATGTTTGTATACATATTGGACCAGATTGTACACGTCAAAGTCACCTACCTGGACCGAGAGTTAGACTTAGGTAGAAATCCTCAGTACCAACACCTTCGTAAGACCGAAAGGCTAGCTCTAGGACGTTGATAACAATGTGTATGAAATTTGACATTGGATTTATCTTGTGAATTATGTCTATTTAATGATGGATTGCATATATTTTTCTAAATTGGACTTGTAATTGTAGTTTATATAATACTCTTGTGCTTGTAGTTTATATAATACTCTTGAGCGAACGCCATTCAGAACGTTGGTCGTAGGTGAAAGCTCTAGTTTGGTTTTGGTGCAATTGATGAAACCCTAAGTGATAACTTAGTTTATCAAGTGATTATGAGATAGGTAGCACATTCCAAGTGGTGTAGGCTTGAATGATGAAATGGAAATCTAGCATGCATAAGTCTATCTAGTGATTTCATTTCCAAGTGCTTCCAAGTGTTATCAAGCTAACCATGGTGCTAAGGATGGTATAATAGTGCACTCCGATTGGTATCACGCTTCAAAGGTCCATCTTTTATACCTTAGCATCATTTGGTAGACATTGTCTCCTATATTTCCTATCTAAGCATATGTGCAAGCTACAATCCAAACTCTTAGCACATATGTAGGGGGAGCAATTGCTACCATTTGGGGTTCATGAAACTTGTCCATATCCTTTTACAAATGGTAAAAATGCTTGGGCAAGCAACATGGATTCAATTGAATTTCAATTCATATCTTTGTGAAAGGGTTGTCATCAATTACCAAAAAGGGGGAGATTGAAAGCTCTAGTTTGGTTTTGGTGAATTGATGAAATCTAAGTGCTAACCTAGTTTATCAAGTCATCATGAGATAGGTAGCACATTCCAAGTGGTGAAGCAAATGAAGATCATGACATGATGATGGTGATGCCAGGGTGATGATCAAGTGCTTGGACTTGAAAAGAAGAAAGAGAAAAACAAAAGGCTTAAGGCAAAGGTATAAATGGTAAGAGCCATTTTGTTTTGGTGATCGAGACACTTAACGAGTGTGATCACATTTAGGTTCGATGGCTATACTATTAAGAAGGGTGAAACTCGTATCGAAATGCAGTTATCAAAGTAGCCACTAGATGCTCTAACTCATTGCATATGCATTTAGGATCTAGTGGAGTGCTAATACCCTTGAAATGTTTGTGAAAATATGCTAACACATGTGCACAAGGTGATACACTTGGTGGTTGGCACATTTGAGCAAGGGTTAGGAACTTCACCAGTGGAGTGTCCGCCTATAGAGTGTGGACAGTCCGATGGTGCCACCGGCGCCCTATACAGAAAAGATGGAGGTCACTTGAAGTGACTGGACACTGGCCTTGGTTGGACCGACGCGTCCGATCAGTAGAAGCTATAAAGATGCTGGCGTTAGTCTTTGACCGGATGCTGGGTCACTTAGTGACCGGACGCTGACAGGGTGCGTCCGGTCCAGTTGACGTGGCAGTGCATAGGGGAGTCGCCGTGTGACCGGACGCTCGGTGTGTTCGGTCGAGCATGACCGGACACGTCCGGTCGTGAAATGTCATCTCTAGATGCTTACTGGAAACGACCGGATGCTGGGGTTCAGCGTTCGGTCACTTTGAGCTGCTGCGTCTGGTCATCACATGACTATTGAGATCGAGCGCTCAGTATTTAAAGAGAGGGGACACATGGCACGCATCGCGTGAACGAACGCTGAGGTCCAGCGTCCGGTTGATATGATTGGAGCATTTAGTCTCCCTGTGTTGTGCCCAGTGAAGGGGTACAACGGCTCTATTTTGTGGGGGCTTCTATTTAAGTCCCATAGCCGGCTCAAGCTCACCCTCTTGGCCATTTGCATTGACATAGCAACCTTGTGATCTTGGCCAAAGCCCTCCCACTCATCTCCATCATTGATTCGTCATCTTTGTGAGATTGGGAGAGAATCCAAGTGCATTGCTTAAGTGTTTGCATCTAGAGGCACTTGGTGTTCGTATTTCGCTGCGGGATTCGCTTGTTACTCTTGGTGGTTGCCGCCACCTAGATGGCTTGGAGCAGCGAGGATTGTCGAGTGGAGAGTGGTGATTGTCTTCGGCTCTGATCGTGGTGATTGTGAGGGGTTCTTGACCTTTCCCCAGGCGGAGAGCTAAAAGGTACTCTAGTGGATTGGCTCGTGGCTTGTGTGATCCTCATCTTGTGTTGGTTGTGTGGCACCCTATTGAGGGTTTAGTGTGTGATGCCAATTAGCGCGTGAACCTCCAAGTGAGTGAATCGCCACAACAAGGACTAGCTTGTCGGCAAGCAAGTGAACCTCGGTAAAAAATCATTGTTTCATCATTTGATTCCGAGGTGATTGGTCTTCATTGTTATTCATTCTTGTGATTGATTGGCTCCTTCCTCGACACGGCGGTATAACCTTCTTGCTCACTCTCTTTACTTTACCGCAAACTAGTTGTCAAGCTCCTTAGTGTAGCTAGTTGTGAGAGCTTGTTAGTTTGGTTAGTGTGGCTCTTTAGTTAGCTTTTGAGAGCACACTTAGTGTAGTGTCATAGCTATTAGTGTGGATAGAAACTATATAAACTAGAATTGTGGTAGGTGGCTTGCTTTTTAGTAGGCTAGCGCAACACTTGCTTCGTCTCATAATTGTCTAACCGGTTTGTTAAGTTTTGTTGTAGAAATTTTTAATAGGCTATTCACCCCCCTCTAGCCATTAGGACCTTTCAGCGGGGCTTTCGGCGTGATTATCTCACTTTCCTCGCTCACGTTGGTCGCGGGGCATTCGGCAACGCGAACGCTGAATGGAATATGTGGAAACAAACAGTGTTCTGGTCGAATTTGAATTGTAAATTTGAATTTTTTTTGCAGAAAAATAGTACTGTAGGGGCGGTTCTAGACTAAACCGCCCCTACAAACATGTATTATAGGGACGGCTGGTACTACAGCCGCCCCTACAAATCGATTTGTAGGAGCGGCCTAGGAACCGCCCCTACAAATGTATGATTTGTAGAGACTGTTTGGTAGGGGCGGCTGGCCAAACCGTCCCTACAAATGGTCATTCAGCCGCCCCTCCAAAACGTTTTTGTAGTAGTGTAATAAATGTTGCATATGCTTCCTTCCAATTCAGCTCATCCTTTGATCTGCACTCCAGAATCGGCACGTGCAACTTGAATAGATCCATGCCTTTGCTTGTCTAGAAGCACACATGCCAACACTTGTGACTATGCAACTGACGCTATTCTTTTAGCTCCACAAATCCTGAATCTTATATTGTATATTTAACACTCTAAATGATCTTAAATGAAAAACTTGTTAACTGCAAAGTCGTATATCTCATGGAGTATTCCAACTCTGATTTAACTTTGTCTCCATTCGACATTGTTAACCATCTCAAATCCAATCTGAGAAAACTTATATTGAACATTTGAACATGTAAACCATCTTAAATTTAAAACTTGTCGACTACAAAGTTTTAGTTCGAACCCTACAATTTTAATATAAAGTTTGTCTTTATCTAATCTCTTATGAAAAGTTACTATTTTTTTTACAAAACCTGTCCTTACTAGGTTCATGACTTGAACTGTTCATTGACGGTTGTAGCCATGAACTGACAGTGGTAGTGTCCATCTATCACCGCCTGTTCAAGCCACAGACCGACAATGATAGCGTGTTATGTGGTAGTGAAATTAATTAATTATGTTTTCTGAACTGATTTAGTCATTTTGTAAAGGGAATTTGGTGTTTCTGCCCTACTACATACTCCAATGGTGATTTTATCCTCAACTTTTGAACTTTGAGATTTTGACCTCGTCATTTTGAAATGAAGGTACTGTTTACCCCTACTTTGTAACACCATTAGGCTGGGTGGATTAAGTGGCAAGAAAAGAAAACAAGAAAAGAAAACTCCCACGCAAAAGGACAACCATACCCTCGGATCTTTTCTTCCCACACCCGTGCCTGTTGGCTTGGCCGCATAGACGGGTTTGTCAGTGGGCAGTCGTGGTAGTCGCGACGATAGGGTTTTGTGCTCCGGTAGATTTGGCCGGTGCGACACCCGTGGTGCTTGCCTGCGACTCCTCCCTCCCATCCCCTCCCCCCGTCCCCCTCGCCGCGCGAGCGGCCGGGGCACCTTGCGGGTGGCCTTTGCTCCAGCCCCGGCGGCCGACGGTCATCTGCCTCCGGCCGAGCCCTCCACAGCTGCCACAGCCGGTGACCTCCCCAGGCCAGCAGACAAGACGCCCTCCCCCGGCCAACGGCGTCGGCGACCGCCCCCCACCCCAGCCCCGCCAGCCACTTCAGCAGCAGCAAAAGGAGCACGTGTGCGGCCCACAAGGTGCTCAACAAGGGATGGCACGAGTGCAACGTCATCCAGGTGCGTCCGTTTTTGGAGCATCGGTGCCTGAGCAAACTCAATTCATTTCTTCAATTTATGGGACACTAGTCATTCCTCTTTGTTCGATTGTTTCCTATCGAATCCCTAAATCGAGTAACTGACAGCTAGTTACTAAATTTGACTCATGTCTCACGGTTCCAGCAGTAGGCGAGATGGGTTACATCATCCAATTGATTGGTGGTTCAGTTAGACAGTGATGTGTTGGAAATTAATGAGGAATAAGACATGAATGCAGATTGGGAGTTTAGAATTGCAAGCTGGGTGGTTACATGTGGTACTGTATGATGGCATGTTGTATGGATGGTCATGCAGTATGTGTGATATTAATTTGTTGTGATATTAATTTTTGTTTATACGGATTGTTAGTTGAAATGTTGTCGAATTTTTCTAAAAATTGTTGAGTTTTCCACTGATTGAACTGTATAATTCTGTGTTGGAATTGCCAAATTGATGATCTGCAAGTAGGGGTAAAAACACAAATATAAAAATAAAACAGGAGTAAAAACACATGGGTGAAGTTGTCATTTTACCCAAAAGTTAACACCGTTAGGTGGACTTCACAAAGTAAGGGTAAAGTGTCCCTTCGTTTGAAAAATCAGCAGGGGTAAAAATCACAAAGTTAAAAAAAACGAGGGCAAAATCACTATTTCGCTTCAAAACAGGGGTAGAAACGCTTAAGCCCCTTTTAGAAAACTAGTACTAGTATATAACAAGAGGGCCAATGAAAACTGCATAATGGAAGGGAACTGCTGAGAACGTAAACCGGTAGTGAAGGTTGTAGTTTCGTTCTCTCTTAGTGACAAGTGCCTAGATGATAATGATCACTTTCCCACGAATATGACTGCTGCATGCATATATACTCATAGTTTAGAATCCAATTATGAAGGAGGCTTGCAAACCTATAGATCCGGCCAATTCTCCAGTAGAGACTTCTGACTATTATCGTTTCCACTTAATCAAAGTCCGCACGAGAAACTATTTAAATCATGGCCAAACGCGCTCAAACCCTAGCAAAAACGTCTTTATCTTGGAGCAAAGGCTCAAAGTACTTATCTAGCTAGAGTCGTATATATTCGGAGCTGAGGAATTCAACAGATAACCTCGCTCGGAATGAAAGACACTCATGCATGAGAATTGGTGCTCGACTTTTAGAAGTGGACATTATTATCAGTTTAAATATTATCATACACTGGATACAGTACTAGATTACTACACATAAATAAAAACAACAAAACAACTAGACAACCTCGCAAACAGCACAACAATGATTCGCGCTGAATCATTCTTATTCCTGCATGGTTAACAGGCATGCGCTCACAAACGCCCCGCGTGCAGCCTATTATTCGTCCTGTTCGCTGGTGGCCAGCATTCCGCGGTGCACCCTCTCGATGTACTCAGAGGCCCTCCGGTTGATGTCGCGGTCGGCGTACCAGTTCTGGCCGTAGTAGTCGTCATCATCGCTCGGCCGCACCCTTGTCCCGTGGTAGTACCGCTGCGGCGGCGGCGCTGCTTCCTCCTGCCTCCCGCCGGAGCCCTGCTTCTTCTTGCACCCGAACATGGACGCAAAAAAGGAGCTCTTACCTCTCCCCATCGACGCCGTACCCACACTATGTATACCTCTCAGCAAGGTACGTTCGTCGTCCAAGGCTCACTATGTCTCTATGTCTCTATCTCTGCCTTATCTCTCGCAAGCTGCAACAGGATCTGTTCGCTGCTGGTTAGCGTTATGGGGATCAGGTCTCGTGTATTTATAGGAGATTAGGAGACTGAACCCCCACCAAACCTCACGCACGCGTGCGGCAAGACTTGTTTAGAGCTTCATCCTCATTAGTCTACTTGCCATTAGGGTTTGGTAGTACTGAAGGAGATATGCTTTGGTGTTAGGCAGCAGCTTTGTATGATTAATCGCGGTGATCCCTGGGCTAGCAGCTAGCTCTTTTTGACTGGCCATTCATTGGGCGGGCCGTGTAATCCGGCGCCATTTGTTTAATAACCAGAAATTACTGACAAGCAAAGCTTGGCTAGTGTATATCAGGACTGAATTGAAAAGGTGCAGTGACTGAACCCGTCGATCGATGTTTCTAGTGCATGCTGGACTGCTGGTGTGCGGATGGGAGCTGAGGCCATGGATCCATAACTTGTATATACTAGTACTAACTTGTACGCACGTACGTATACGTTTAGCAGCGCACGTAACCGTGTTTTTGAGCAAACACGTTGGCATGCAAAGGTCGAGTTGGGCAGCGCTACCGGCCGTGAGCAGTGACGAACGAACAGAGAAGGCCTTTCAGCTAGGAGTTGACAATAGGAGGGGGAACGTACACCGGATCGCAGTTGAAATATTGCACATGGAGCAGGCTGCTGTGTACGTTAGTAGTGCACTCGATTTGAACAACTTAAACAACGGAAGCACCAAGATTAAAAAAGAGGATGTACGGCGGACCAAATATACCTTCTGTCCAGACTCCGAATCTTGGTCCATCAAAATTATTCGCAATAGAGAGTTGTTGAGCGAGAGGACCTCCGATCCGGTTGGCTGCAGCGCGGCAAAAACTTCCAAAAGTTACACCTAAGCTACTGGCTATACTAGCAGCAGTGATAACCATCAGATTTTTATCGTGAAGACTAAGGTTCTTAGCATCACAAACTAACTCATACGACGCGCATATATGCAGGTTGTAATGTAATATACACGATCAATCTGGAGGGCGTCAAGTCGCGGTTTGGCACGCGTGCAACTTTCACAAGAGCAGACAGAAAGGGACCTTTGCTTATTATGAGGGGCGCAAAAGGATATCTGTCTGTCCATTCATCAGTTTAGGGGAACAGATTCCCTGTTTATTTTATTCCCCCTGGTTCCTTCTTTCAGAGCATAACACATTAATTAACACGCTTCAAGTCCTGAACATTAGTCTAGTCTAGTAACTTATTTATCGTTAGTTCCTTGCGTCTTGGGCTAAGCTTGGACCAGTCGTTAGGCACATCGAACCACGGTAATGCAAGGATTGGGATTTGGGACAACATTTAGTATCAGGGGATGTTCATATATTTTCTTTATGGATGGAAAGGATTAGGCTGGACGAAGTTCGTCTTTGGTCATAGGAGCTGGTGGTAAAGAAGTCGTAAAGGTCTAAGACTTTGCATTGTATATTGACAAGAAAGTAATAATTGTAGACAATGTCCAAGTGGCAATGGGAATAATCTCTGACAGAATACGGGAAGAAGATCAATATCCATTCCACAAGACAGAGTGGCCTTTCAAATAAAACTGCTCTGCATGCAGTTTACAGGCTAAGGTACATCTAATCTTAGAGTCCATGAGCTAATTTGTGATCCTAATATTGACATTTGAATTGTGAGTGTGTTTTTTGAGAGAAAATAAATGGTACTATATGCATACAGCCTAAACAAAGCATATATATTGTTTACTAAAAAAGTTTAGCTTTATCTATGATTTTTTTGCGAATGTGTCTAAACATGTGTTTCATTAAGGCCAAAGCAAGTGTGATCGTGCCGCACACTCAAGCTAAGAGTATCTCCACCAGATCTCTTATACTCTCCCATATCCCTTAAATATGAAATGTAACACATGCAGCAGATCTCCTATCACGTCTCACATCTCTATGTTCTTTAGGAGATATCCTAAATCTAACACCATCTCTCCTAAAGAAAAGCGAGACCTCACCCTCTTCTAAATTATGATGAGGTTTGGGTAATCTGGTGGAGCCAATGTCTCTCATATCCTAAAGCTACTTTTGAGAGATCTCCTACAACTGATTATATGAGAGAAGGAATAGGAGATTGGGTGGAGATGCTGTAACTCTAGAGGCTACGAGTTACAAATGTCTGATTACTGAAGCAGCCTTTGGTGACCTACCCAATACCTACAAACCACTTCCACCGTTCCAAAGTATAAGTATGTTTTTTTACCGTTTTTAGATTCATAGTTTTTACTATATATGTAGAGATAGTATATATCTAGGCACATAGCAAAAATTGTGTACCTAGAAAAACCAAAACGACTTATAATTACAAACAGAGCGAGTAAATGGCAACAATTTTTTTCTAAATATCCATCGATAGTATGTCTACATATGCAACAAAAAAACAATATACTTATTGAATTCATTTGATGTGAGATGTGGCCCATAGTGTCCCCACGTGTATATTGATGTGAAATCGCGGGGGTTTAGTCTCATTTTGATCGTGGAGGGTGGGTGAAAACCTAGTTTGGTTTTGGCTAATTGATGCAACCAAAGTGGATTAACCTTCTACTCTAAGTGTGAATATGAGATAGGTTGGTTCACACACTTGGTGGAGCTAGATGGCACTCAGGGTGATGGAGATGTCCACTAAATGGTGATCAAGTGCTCCACATTTGGAAAAGAAGAAAGAGAAAAACAAAATGCAAGGGTTCAAGGCAAAGGTATATGCTAGGGCTTTTTGTTTTGCCAGTAAAGACGTAATAGAGTTCGTGATCGGATTTAGGATAAATAACCATACTATAAAGAGGGGAAATCATTAATTGCAATGGTTATCTAGGGCCACTAAGTGTGATGTTAATTTGCATATGCATTGCACTTAGTGACGTGATGAGGTGCAAGAGAAAAGCCTTTCAAATTGATTGAAAAAATGCTTACTCACAAACTTGACATGTTGGAACACTTGGTAGAGTTGATTACATTTGAAAAGGCTTTGAAAATGAAGTTTGTTGATATGGATAGCTCTCCGGATAAGCTTTCCAGAATGTCCAAGATCATAGAAATCGGAGTTTAGAGCTAATAGTTATGGGCGTTTTAGTTTTTATGCTGAAATTTGAGAGCCCATAATTTTTGGTTTTATAATTGCACTAGGCTGAGAGCTCCTACCGAAGCTCCGGTTGCCAAAACTGGAGGTCCGGTTTTCACTCTAAAAATTAATTTTCCAGAGGCTAAGAGCCTCAACCGGAGGTCCGGTCCTACAAACCGGAGGTTCGGTTCTGTGCTGACAGATGTGATTCAGGACTGGAAACCAGAGCTCACGTTTGAACCGGAGGTCCGGTTCTGGGCAATTCAGCCCCCATCAGTCAGATCTGTGAGAGCTGTTTGGAGTGGGTCCACCCGTCAGTTTTTGTAGGGGCGTGGAAGGCTGGTCCTGCTGCCTTAT
The DNA here is from genome assembly GCF_019320115.1 of Miscanthus floridulus. Lineage (NCBI taxonomy): Eukaryota > Viridiplantae > Streptophyta > Magnoliopsida > Poales > Poaceae > Miscanthus > Miscanthus floridulus. Next base: position 40,535,474 of record NC_089585.1, read on the forward strand.
CTACCTCCCCCTCCTCCTTTCTCACTCACTTCATCTCCTTTTTTGCAACATGAGACTCCAAGAAGAGAAGAACAAGCTATTTCCCCTCCTCTCTCGCTCCCTAGCATTTGTGCTTCAAAGTGAGAAATCAAGCTCTAGTGTTGATCTTGAGAGCTTCAAGAACTTCTCCTCCCTCTCATCTTGTTCCCTAAAGCTTGGTGTTCATTTGAGAGAGGATTTTTGGGTGAAACCCTAGTGTGTGCATTTGAGATTACATTTTGGTGGCACTAGGTGGTATTGTGATTGTGGATTTATTGTTACTCTTGGTGATTGTCGTCACCTAGACGGTAGGTGATTTGTTGATTGGTGAGGGGATTTGGTGATTGTATCCTGCCCCCAATCAAGAATTTGTGAGGGTTTCTTGTGCCTGTTCCCCATAGGAGATCAGTGAAAGGCAACTCTAGTAAATTGCTCGTGGCTTGTGGATCCTCTCTTGTGCACTAGTTGTTAGTGTTTCAAACAAACACCAACTAGTAAATTTATATTTGTTGCATGTTAGGCTACGGATGGTGTACTAAAGGACACAAGGTTTATACTAGTTCAGGCAGAATGTCGCTATGTCCTAGTTTGCTGCTGCTTGTGTTATTAGTACCGAAAAAGGTTCATTGTAGGAGGTACAAACGGTCGAGAGAGGGATAGGTCCCAAGTCTCCGATAGAAGAGTCGAAAGGATGCCACGAGCTCGGTTGCTGCTTGGCCATGTGTTGGGTGATGTGTTGTGTATGAAATCGATCCATCCCCTTAGTGGGGTGTCCTACCCTCCCTTTTATAGACCAAGGGGGAGCAGGGGTTACAGCTGGGAGAAAGAGGAAAAAACCAAAGGTAGAGAAGGTCCTTCGAAGGTGCCGGGTCTTCCTTTTCCCTTGAGCCTGCCTTGCTGATATGGCAGACCATGCCAGGGATAGCATGTTTCGCTGATCCTGATAGGGCCGAGCTCTGGCTTCATTTCAGCGAGTGGTCACATCCCATCCTCCCCCGGTGGACGATGCGGTGTGTCAGGGTGCTGAGCCGTGACTCTATAGGGAGTAGACGGGGAAGTGACTATATGCCTATTACTATTGATGACGTGAGTTCCCTCTTGGATTGTAGTGGTTGTCGTATGCTCATGTTAGGATCCACGCTCGAGGGCTGATGGCGGCACCCACAACACTGTAAGACCAAAGTCAGCGCCTACAACACTGTTTGGGCTCTGCCATGCTTAGAAGGGCTTAACGTGCCTGTCCCGTTGTATCTTGATAGTACTTTTCTGCAGGCATGTAGGGTATGGTCCTCGGTACTACTATTGACTCAAATGTCCTGTCTTACCTCGTGCTTGTCATCATGAAGGAGCAGGGCATAGTCGTTAGGAGAGGCAGGAGCCAGCCCTCAGCCATCAGGCGAGGCGAAGCCTGCCCTCAGCCATCCGGTGAGGCAGGAGCCTGCCCTCAGGCCATCAGGCGAGGCAGAGCTCGCCCTCAGTCGTCGGGTGAAGGGGAGCCTACCCTCAGCCGTCGGGTGAGGCGGAGCCTGCCCTCAGCCATTGGGTAAGGCAGAGCTAGCCCTTAGCCATTGGGAGAGGCGGAGCCTACCCTCGGACCTTGGGCGAGGTGGAGCCTACCCTTAGACATCAGGCAGGTGGAGCCAACCCCTAGCCATCGGGCGAGGCGGAGTCCAGCCCTTAGGGGCCAGAGAGGCAGAACCAATCTTCTATCATTCGGGCAAGAAGTGTAGTAGCGTTCTTGTCTTACCAGAAGCATCAACGTTTGATGGTTATTATCTCCACCTCATTGGGTATCCCGGTATTAGGTCCCCGATAGTAGCCCCTGAGCCCCTAGGTGATTCGGATAGAATCGCCTAAGGGGTATTTTGATTTGCTAGAGGGTGCGTGAGAGCATACCCATAGGGTGTAGCCCCTGAGCTCTCGGGTGATTTGGATAGAATCGCCCGGGAGGTATTTTCGATTCGCTAGAGGGTGCGTGCGAGCGCAATTGTAGGGTGTAGCCCCCTGAGCCTCTCGGTGATTCGGATAGAATCGCCTAGGGGTATTTCGGACCCTTTGCGGATATGACTATGAGATTTGGTGTTTTGACAACTGGATAGCTAAAGGAAACCCTGATATCCTATTCGTGGGGATTTGTCCAGGGTTAGCCCGGTTGGGACTCGATTGCGGATCGAGGCTCCCTTGAGGCTCATGCACCTAAGTTCTGGCCACTCGTGGGCCCATCCCTCATTGGGACGGCTATCGAAAATTGTTGGGCTAGCCCTCAAACTCCTAGGCCTAGGCAGGGCTAGAGAAATGCTTTTTGACTCAGTATCCCCTCTGTGGGAAAAGAGTCCTGGTCTGCTCGGGAAGGCAAAACGTCCGGCGTGATTTTGGTAGGAAAGGATAGGGATTGCGGGCGCATATCCCACAACGTGATGTGGTGGCATATCATGGTAGGCTCAGAGACCTAGGTGGGTGGTAGCTCTCCTCGCATCCATCGCCCCTATAAAACCAAGGGGTTCGCCCCTAGGGTTTTGTACTTTGCCATCTCGCCTTTGTATCTACAACTTCCATCGCCAATCGCCTGAGCCTCTCATACCCACATCATAGCCGCCGTCAAGCTCGCATCCACCCTCCTCCCAATTGTTCAATGGAGCCATGGTGTAGATCCGACATCACCCCTCAGCACCTGGAGGGCCTTGTTTGCCATGGCCTCCTTTGCCCACTGACCATCGCTAAGGAGTGGCAGCTGCCCGGCAATGAGGATGAGCCGTCGCCGCTCGAAGGTTATGTTGTGTCCTTTGCTCGCTTTCAAGAGCGGCGATTCACCATCCCTGCCCACAAGTTCCTTCAGGGGCTGCTGGATTACTATAAGGTGGAGTTGCAGCACCTTACTCCCAATGGGGTCTAGTGCATTGTGGCATTCATCACCCTGTGTGAGGTGTTCTTGATGATTAGTCCCCACTTTGACCTGTGGCGGTATCTCTTCATCGTCAAACTTTTGAAGAAGCATGTCAGGAAGCAAGAGCTGAGCGCGCCGGTGGATGTGCTGGCATTCATCTCTGCAACAACTGGGTGAACAAATACCTATTGATGCGTCTGTCGACCTCCAACAAGGGGTGGCATTCGCATTGGTTTTACATCAAGGACGACGTTGCCGCCCCCTTGCCAGCATTCTCTGGGTGCATCATCGAAGAGGTCCCGGAGTCATGGAAGTGGGGTGTCCTAGACAAAGATAAGAAGAAGATCAAGGACCATCTTGCCGCCCTCCAAATTCTAAAAGAGAGGGGTGTGAAGGGGTCAAGAATCATCGGCGCCTACCACATGAGGAGGGTGGCATCGCTGATGGCGTACGTGCTTCCCCCGCACCAGATGGGGCCAGGAGCATCGCTCGAAGGGATGGTGCTTATCGACGAAGTGCTCCCCCCATCCGAAGTGCCGTAGTGCATCAAGGAGGTGATGGAACCTTCGAAGGATAATGTCGGCGTCGTCCTTGATTTCGTGTATCTTGTGCCAGGGCATCCCCCAATGCGGCTGAAACTAGGGTTCGTCGACTTCGTAAGTTCTCTTTCCCCGTGCCTCCTTTTTAATTGAATTCCTAACCCCTTAGTGCTGACATTGGGATAGCGGGACCAGCCAAAGAAACTTGTCTTTATGGATTGCCTAGCTTCGCTGCTAAAGGACAAGTTCATGGCGGTGGCCAACCGTGTCATGGCCGAGTGGTAGAGGAAGACGAAGGAGTCCAAGCAAAAGAAGAAATAGCAGAAACAACAGGCACGGGAGCGAGGAGAGGAGATAGACAGTGAAGACAACGAAGACGATGATGACGAGGTAGTTGCTGATGTGGAGTGTGATGTCCTGGAGGGCGAGGATACACTGACAGGTACCCACTCGTCCATGCAGGGACCCTTCCCATTCCATGCGGGGGAAAGTGAGTCCATGAGGCTAGCAGAGATAGGCCCATCCTTAGGACCAGTGGGAGCGGGCAGATCTGCCACCGCGCCCGGGGTGCCGATGGAGGGGGGCGGCTCCACTGCCGCACCCCACAAGCTGATAGGGGTGGGCGGATTTACCGCTGTGCTGACAAAGAGGGATGGCTCTGCTGCCGCACCCTTAGAGGCAAGGGAGATGAGCCCCTTTGCCTGGGAGCAGGGGGTAGGCTCAAAACGATCTCACCCAAACAAATTGGAGCAAGAAACTAGGGGTTCATCCCCAAAACATCCCTATTGCCCAACAGCGCCCGTGTAAGTCACTTATTCCTCTGTTTTTTCTATTCTTCAGTGTGACCTATGCCTTTTAACTCTTGTAGAGTCTTGAGATGGGGCCGCTCTTTGGCACTGGTGCCTAAGAAGAGCGTTGCTCTTCAGGTGGGACAGGCGTCGTCGCCCAACGTCGCTCCTATTTCGAGTAGGAGTAGAGCTGATGTTGCGGCCTTGTTGACCGGTCAAGCGCCGCCTGTGGTGGCACCCATGCCCTTGATAGGTCAAGCAAATGCCGGAGCTGATGGAGCGCCCTTAGGAGCACCGAGCAAACAGCAGCGGAGGTGACTCCGTCACCTATGTCAGAGCATACGGAGCTGCCACTTGTGCTTGTGGCGCCCTCTATGGTGGGCGCAACACCACAAGCCGAGGCCCTAGCATCACAAGCAGAGGTGGTCACGACCATGATGAGCTAGGCATAGCCAGATATAGCCACGGTGGTGTCCGAGGGAGCGGCGCGATCCATGCCACCGGCGGCCCAGGCAACAGCGCCCGAGGTGGGCCGGATGGAGGGGGGCATGGTCGAAGGGTCCCTGGGCATTGTGGTGGTGGTGGAGAGGACTAGCAGTGGGTTGCCCTAGGCCCTGATGTCAGGGGGTGGCCGCTCGCTCACATGGGGTGAGGCACTGCTCTAGTGGATGGATCCTCAAGACCCAACGTTGATTCTCTTCTCGCTTGATGAAGCTATCAATAGCATAGAGCGGGAGAGTCTCAATGAAGGGATCTCGGCTATGATGGATGTCCTGAACCAGGCTAGGGGCATCCTATGTGATGTCATTGTTCCCACTGGTTGGGTATCTGCTTGATCTTCCCTCTCGCTTTCTTTTTTCTTCATGTATGTTTGTATTTTTGACACTGGTCTTTTTTCAGTCCCTCATTGCTCATAGTTGGGAGAAATCCCAGTTCCTCCATGAGTAGAAGGTGGAATGGGACTACCTCACTGAGGAGGCCTGACTACATGGAGATGTGAGCGCCCAGCTTGCTGTCGCCCAACAGCGGGAAGCCGATTCGTATCAAGACATGGAGGAGGTCCATGGGTTGTTCCAGGATCTATCGATGAGGGTGTAGTGGGATGAGGAGGTAGCCACCAAGGTCTAAAAGGAATGGGATGAGCTGCTCTAGAAGGATGCCAAGGCCTACCAGCAAGCCGTCGACCTCCTGGCTGAGCTAGAGAGGGAGCGGGATCTCAAGCTAGAAGCCGATGAGAGGTCCGTGGCCCTGAAGCAGAAGGCGAATCTGGATGCTGTGGTGGTTGTTCGGCAATGCAAGGAGCGAGATGAGCTATGCCAAACTATAGAAAGACTCCACTCAGAGCACAGCACGGCCTGCAAGGAGTGCAAGTAGGCCATCCGATAGCGCGATGAGGCACGTCAGGGGGTCAGCTCCCTCCGGGTGGATCTTGGAGCCACGGTGGCCCAAAGGCTGGAGGTCGAGAGTGTCTCTGCTAGGCTAGGCATGGAGCTTGCCGCGGTGTGGGGGATTCTTTAGGCTAAGAGTGATGAGCATGATCTCCTATGTGCTGCCATTGGGGTGGTAACCGGCTTACTTGTGGCTCATGCCATAGATATTATGGCACAGGTGTGCCAGCTTGAGGAGAACGCCTTTCACATTGGGATCACCCAAGCCTTTGTTGTTGCCCGCTCTCATTATGATTAGGAAATTAACTTAGAGGTAATGAGCCTTGGCTTCATGCTTGGCAACGAAACCTCTGAGCTGGATGAGATTGAGAAGGCGGTGACTCCTATTCCATGGAACCTGGCGAACAAGATGAAAGACATAGTTCTCCTCTCGAGGAGGTAGTTAGTTGAACAAGTATGATAAACATTTATCTGTAATCTGTGGACAAGTGTCAGTACTTTTGTGTTCGAAAATAGATTCATAATTTCATTTTGTAATTTTGTTTCATTTGTTTGAACTTGTTTTTCTTCCTTTTTGCATTCGAGAAAAGTGGTTTATGTGATCTGACCCTTCCGTTCATTAAGACCATAGGGCCTGAGGTGTATAAGGAGGAAATTTTGATTATGCTGGTGAGCAAAATTACTATAGCCATCGGGGTGTGGGTTTTTTGTAGTCTTACCAAGTATGCTCGTTTATCTGTTCCCATAAACCTTGCTGCTAACCTTAATGTGAGGAAGAGGTCTGATGCAACATCTATTTCAAAAAAAGGAGGTATTTATACCTTTATCAGCCCCCAGTGAGATCCGGCCCCTTGTGGTCGCTGGGGCCGGATGTTACTAGAGACTGAAGCGAGGGTAGCGAACTTACTCTTGTAATTCGCACGTACCCCTTATTTAGGAATTTAACGATCGTTCCGTGACCATGTGTTTGGTCTCATTGCTAGCCTAGCCTTCCCAGAGCCCCTACGTGTGGTGGGGATTCAGTCAAGGGTTGGCTCATTTTGTGACTGTCGCACCATCCGTGATTTCTACAATTGGAGGGGTTGAGGCGACATCACTTGCCTCGATGGCTCAAGTGACATGCTTGATGAGCTCGCTAACATGGATGTTCGAACAAATCTGATCCTGTTGCTTTGCGATAGGATTATCAAAGGCATCGGGTGGCATTCCATTGCTCCTTGACCTGCCTTCCAACAATTCCCCCTCAATGGGGATTCTATGGGCTCAGCTATAGGCTAGATTGAACTAGAAGGTTGAGATGACCCTATCTGCCTCTATGCGGGTTGGGCAAAGGCCACTGAGGCTCATCTACATTTTCTTCCCTAGCTCTTGTTTGACACGAGGTAGCCTTGGACCCTTCGTGGACTAGCCTTCAAACATCGGTCTCTCGATCTCGGATTGAGCAGCTTGAGCCCCTAAGCCCCTTAGGGTCTGATAGGGGTCGGCCGTGTTTCATGTGTCACCCTGTCCTTGGCTTCCGCAACTAGAGGGGCTGAGCTAATGATACTTGCCTCAATGGCTCGTGTGTCACGCTCAATGAGCTCGCTAATGGGCATGTTCATGTGGAATCCGGGTCCGTCATTCACTAACGGGGTCGGCAGAGCCCTCATGTGGCATTCCACTACTTCTTAACCCACCTCTTGGCAGATGCTCGAGCCATTCAATAGGCTCAGGTGGCCCATTGGCCTCTCCTCGATGGAGATTCTATGGGTTTGGCTTGAGGTTCGAATTGAATGAGAAAGGTTGAGACGTCCCTATCCTCTTCTGAGCAGGGTCAGGCAGGGCCGCTGGGGCTTATCTTGGTTTTTCTCCCCTAGCTCTATTCGATGCGAGGTGGCCTCAAGCCCTTCGCGGGCTAGCCTTCGAACCTCAGTCAGTTGCCGCTCATATCGAATGAGGCAGGTGCCGCTTCATGATGCGACACGATGTGTTGAGATGCAGCGATTGCATATGCAGCGTTTGGATGTATGGGATTAATGTACGATTTAATTGAAATAAATGCGGGGGTCAGTAATGTTACCTTGGTGGTATGAGCGATGAGAAACTCATACCAGACATGTCCAAGCGGGGTTCGAGTCCGATGTTTATGGCAGGGCTGGTGTAACTTGCACGAGCATCGTAATTTTTTGTTTCTATCTGTCGGCGATGATCTGAGCCATTCGATTGATTTAGGTGACTTGACAGCTTCTCCTTGAAGGAGATTCTATAGGAGGACCCCTCTAAACCCTTCTCAAGAAGGCGGATGCTAAAGCTTGGGGTGTGGGGAACTATGAATTCGATTATGCTAGTGAACAAAAACACCATAGCCGTCGGGGCGTAGGTCTAGCGTTTCATCCAGTTTTACTCAAAGTTTTACACCCACACACCATGTCTCTGGTTTCAAACGTAAGGAGGGGTTGAGCGAAGAGAACCGTCTAAATGGGTAGACACTCTTGGCAGCCCCTGAGCGAAGACCGTGCCCCTGTCGTTGCAGGGGTTGGAGGCTTGGTAGTAAGATTGACACACAAAGTAAATAAATAAAGGTGCTTATCTTTCAGCGGACATTCATTCGGCATCCGCCTATGCCGTTCGATTGACCTCGGAGGCCCATTGGGCTCCCCTTGATAGAGGTTTTGTCGTTGGGTCATTCCATGGTCCTGCCTAGGGAAGCGGAGAGTCGCCTGCATGTGGGTGCGCCCTGATTCTCGGCCCGACGTGTGGTAGTGGTGGGCCATGCCTAGGCAGCATCCTATTTGACCAGGCAACATCTCATCGATCAGAGCACGTCCCGTCGGTCCAGGCGCGTCCCCTCGAATTCCTGTCAGCATCGATTTCCCATCTACATCGAATAGGGAAGGGAGAGAGTTTTTCATCTAAACCTTTCATCTTTCTTCTGCTGCTGTGTCTCCTCCTTAAATAGGGGGAGGGAGGGGGTTCTCGTCCCCATTCCATCGCCTATTCTTGAGCTGCTACCTCCTCTCCTTCCTTTTCACCAAATGTGTTCATGCATCGTAGCGGTTCCTAAGTGAGAGAGGGTAATACCGGGGAGAGAAAAACTCACAGATCCGCTCGTGAATCTGGAGCGCGATGTTGAGCTGGAGGTCATCCAACGTAGATGGGATGGTGTCGACTGCCTTCACCGAGAAGGGGCTACTTCTGCCAGAGGAGGCGCACTAGAGGGTGCTGAGCATCATCGGTTTTGCTATCATCCGTGAGGCCTTCGTCGAGATGTAGTTGTATGGGAAGCACTTCTGGCGAATCTTCTTCGGGCAAGTCTTGTTGGTGGGGAAGCCGCCTAGGACTGCATCGATGGGGGCTTCGCCCTTGCAGCCACTCAGATTAGCTAGTTCATGAAGCTTGATGAGATGTCAGAGACATCCATCAGCCATGGCAGCCATTCTCCAGCGGGCAGCGCCCCCTGTCTAGGTGCCATTGTCAGGGTTGCGGCTGATGATGATGGCGTAGTCCCTGCATGCCTCGGCGAAGGTGCCACGATCACCAATGTGGTGCTTGATGTTGCAGATGATGGCACCCTCAGGGATCCCTTGGAGCAGTAGGACGTTATCGATGGAGAGCGTGGCGCGGCGACCGTAGTAGTACTTAGGGTAGAAATGGTCAGCAGATGTAATCATTTAATTTGTGGGGGAGCCCCCGTGTGAACTATTTTATGTATTCATGAATACATCAGTCCCTTTTTGTGATAAAATCACTTTGTAAGTGGTGAATTTGTGTAAAAATGAACATGTTCTCAAATTTCATTATGGCAAACAGTTTTTCAGCTCTTCTCCCTCTTTTTGGCAAAACATGTTTAATGCCCTCTAACCCTTCCCATAGTTACGGTCGCAAAAGACTCGGAGTGCGGGTGAGTCAATTCTGATCATGCTAGTGAGCAAAGAGACCGTAGCCATTGGGGCGTGGGTTTCCCGCAGTCCTACTAGTTATACTCAGATTTTGTCCCTAAAATCCTAGCCCTTAGGACTTACCGTGAGAAGAGAGGAAAAACATAGAGAATGTTTGCAAGATAAGACATAGAATGTTTTTGCAAGGTAAACATGCTCATACCAGCCCCCGAGTGAGGTCTGACCCCTCACACTTGCAGGGGTCGGATGTCATGAAAGATTAGGGATTTTGATGACAAAACCAATAAGAGAAAGTATGCGTTTATTTAAGGGTAAAAATGACGTAGCTGCTCAATGTTCTAGGTGTTGGTGAAGACCTCATCGTCGATGGTTTTCAACTTGCAGGCGCCTGGCCAGAGTATTTCCATGATGGCATATGGCCCCTCCTAGGGCAGGGAGAGCTTGTGGTGATCCTTGTTGCTCTATATGAGGTGGAGAACTAGGCCCCTGACGCTGAAGGCTTGGTTCCGCACCCATCGGCTGTGGTACCGTTGTAGTGCCTGTTGGTACTTGGCTGAATGGAGGAGGATGATATCGCAAGCTTTGTCTAGCTAGTCCATGGTGTCTTCATGGGATGCCTCAGCTCCTTGTTCGTCATATGCTCTGATTCTTGGTGCTCCATAGTCGAGGTCGGTTGGGAGGATGGCCTCAGAACCGTAGACCATGAAAAAAGGCATGTAGCCGATGGCCCGACTGGGAGTCGTCCTTAGGCTCCAGAGCACCACAGGGAGCTCGATGACCCAACATGCACTAAACTTGTTCAACCAGTTGAAGATCCTAGGCTTGAGGCCCTATAGGAGCATGCCGTTTGCATGCTCGACCTACTCGTTCGTTCGAGGGTGTGCGACGGTGGCCCAATTGACCCGGATGTGTTGTTCATCATAGAATCGAAGGAATTTCTTGCCGGTGAATTATGTGCCATTATCTGTGATGATGGAGTTCTGTACTCCAAAGTGATGGATGATGTCAAGGAATAATAGCATAGCTTGCTTGGACTTGATCATGGAGATCGGCCGAGCTTTGATCCATTTTGTGAACTTGTCTATGGTGACAAGCAAGTGGGTGTAGTCCCCGGGCGCCTTCTTGAGAGGCCCAACTAAGGGCCATGTGAAGGGGATCATCTAGAGTGCCTGGGCTAGGAGGTGAGTTTGCCGAGCATAGTACTAGCACCCTTTGTAGGTGCGTACGATCTGCTCAGCGTCGGCTACTACAGTGGGCCAGTAGAAGCCCTATCGGAACATGTTCCCAACCAAGGTTCTAGGTGTGTCATGGTGACCATAGACCCCACTATGAATATCGCTCAGCAAAAGCTTCCCCTGTTTGATGGGGATGCAGAGCTGCAGATCCTGGTGTGGCTTCATTTGTAGAGTTCGCCTTCTACAAGAACGAAGGATTTGGCATGACATGCAAGCCATCAAGCTTCTGTCTTGTCCGTTGGTAGCATGTCATGGAGGAGGTAGTCGAGGTAGATCATTCTCTAGTCGACTAGAGGGTTGGGCTCTATCGGTTGGTTAGCCCCTAAGGTTGGATCGGACATACCATCATCGGCCTATTCCGACCCTTCGTAGCACACTAAGGGCTTGTGTTGGTCACTGGCGAAGACACCCATTGGCACTGGCTCTCGACCAGACACCACTTTTGTGAGTGCATCGGCCGCGTCATTGAGGCACCTTGGGATGTGATTGAGTTCGAGGCCATTGAGCTTGTCCTCTAGCCGTCGGACTTCTTGGTAGTATGCAGCCATCTTGGCATCGTGGTAGCTTGACTCCTTCATGACTTGGTTGATGACTAGCTAGGAGTCGCCCTAGATGTTGAGGCATCAGATGCCCAACTTGATGGTGATGTGTAGGCCATTGATGAGTGCTTCATACTCGGCCACATTATTAGATGAGGGGAAATGGAGATGAACCATGTACCTCATGTGAACCCTGAGGGGTGATACGAACAACAGCCCCATGCCGCACCCTTCTTCAATAGGGATCCATCAAAGTACATCAACCAATAATCTTGATCGACGACCGCTGGTGGTGTTTGGACCTCGGTCCATTCTGCGATGAAGTCAGCCAACACATGGGACTTGATCGCCGTTCGAGAGGCATACGTGATGCCTTGATCCATCAACTCGAGTGCCCACTTTGTGGTTCTTCCCATGGTGTCCTAGCTCTGGACAACCTCGCTAAGGGGGAATGACATCACGACCATCACGGGGTGTGACTCGAAGTAGTGGCGTAGCTTCCTCTTAGTGATGAGGATGGTGTATAGGAGCTTCTAGATTTGGGAGTAGCGGGTCTTAGAGTTGGATAGTACCTCGCTAATGAAGTACATAGGGCGCTAGACCTTGAGGGCATGCCCTTCTTCCTCCTGCTCCACTACCAGGGCGGCGCTGACCACTTGTGTGGTGGCCGCTATGTATAGCAAGAGGGATTCTCCATTGCTTGGCAGAACCAGGATCAGGGCCCTTGTCAGAAGCAGTTTGACCATGTCAAATGCCTCCTAGGCCTCGGATGTCCACTTGAAGCGGTCAGCTTTCTTTAGGAGGCAATAAAGGGGGAGACCTTGTTCGCCAAGGCACCCTATGACTCGTTGAACCCCCTTTATATTCTGAATTGGGTCCATCCTTGTGATGGCTAAGATTTTCTCTGGGTTGTCTTCGATGCCATGCTCGGAGACGATGAAGCCGAGCTATATGCCCCTTGGGACCCCAAAAACACACTTCTTGGGATTGAGTTTGATGCAATTTGCTCGGAATTTTGCAAAGGTCTACTCAAGATCAGCAATGAGATGGTCAGCCCATTTGGACTTAACTACAAAGTCATCAATGTAGGCCTCAATGGTTTGCCCGATGAGGTCCCTGAAGCATTTGAGCATACAGTGCTGGTATGTAGCCCAGCATTCTTTAGTCCAAATGGCACTGAAATGTAGCAGAATGATCCAAAGGGGGTGATGAAAGACATCGTGAGCTGGTCGGACTCTTTCATCATGATTTGATAGTAGCCGGAGTATGCATCAAGGAAGTAGAGTGTTTCGCACCCCGAGGTAGAGTCAACTATTTGGTCTATGCGCGGCAAAGGAAACACATCTTTTGGGCATGCTTTGTTGAGACCCGTATAGTCTACACACATCCTCCATTTTCCGCTCTTCTTTCATATAAGAACGGGATTGGCTAACCACTCTAGGTGGTATGCTTCCTTGATGAATCTGGCAGCTGATAGTTTTGTTATTTCTTCACCAATGGCCCTATGTTTCTCCTCGTTGAAGTGACATAGGCATTGTTTCACCGGCTTAGAGCCTAGGTGGATCTTCAAGGTATGCTCGGTGACCTCCCATGGTATGCCTAGCATATCCAAGGGTTTCCATGCAAAGATGTCTTTCTTGTCGTGGAGGAAGTCGATGAGTGTTCTTTCCTATTTGGAGGAAAGCATGGTACCAATGCATACTATTTTTCCCTCAGAGCTGTTAGGATCTATGAGGACCTCCTTAGAGCCCCCTACTGGCTTGAACGACCCGATCGACTTCTTGGCATCGGGAGCTTCTTTGGTGACCTCCTCCCTAAGGGTGGCGAGCTCCCCTAAGGCGACGATTGCTATGGCATGACCGTAGCACTCGACCTCGCACTCATAGGTGCACTGGAAGGAGGTGCCGATGGTGATTATCCCATGGGGGCCCAGCATCTTCAGCTTGAGGTAGGTATAGTTGGGGATGGCCATGAACTTCCCATAGCATGGTCATCCTAGGATGGCATGGAAAGTTCTAGGGAAACCCAACCACCTCGAAGGTGAGGGTTTTAGTCCTATAATTGAACTAATCCCTGAAGGTAATGGGCAGATCGATGTACCTGAGTGGCATGGCCTGCTTCCTAGGCATGATGCCATGGAAAGGCGCTTAGGTTGGGTGGAGGCATGTCCGATCGACACCCATCTTATCAAGCATCTTGGAGTACATGATGTTGAGGCCGCTGCCTCCATCCATCAGTATTTTGGTCAGTCGCTTTGGGTCGACGATCGGGTCGACTACAAGTAGATATCTCCCTAGGTGTGGGATGCTATCCGGATGGTCAGTTCAGTCGAAGGTTATGGCAGACTCTGACCACCGGAGGAAGGGAGGTGTGGCCGGCTCGGCCATGTAGACCTCGTAGTGCATGACCTTCTATCGACCTTTGGAGTCATAGGCCGCTGATCATCTAAAGATCATAAGGCAGCCATCCAGCGTTGAAAAGCCATCATCCTTCTCCTTGGTATCATCCTTGGTGGGGGTAGGGTCATTTCCCTGCTCCCCCTTGCTGGAGCCTCCAGATAGGAACTACCGCATGAGGCCACAGTCCTTGAGTTGATGCTTTACCGAGAAGGCGTGGTTTGGGCATGGCCCCTCGAGTAATTTTTCAAAGTGGTTCGGAGTGCCCTCTGTGGGCTTCTGACCACCTTTGCAGTCAGCGGCAGCCACGAGCGAGTCCTTGCACCATTGCTTCTTGTTCTTCCTTTTGGCTGAACGATTGGAGGTGCCTTCGCTAGTGCCCTCATCCTAAGGCATGGCTGGTGTCGATGTCTAGGAGTTCCATGATGGTTCATGGGCCCTTATGTCCTAGCTTATGAACCAAAGACTCATAGATACTCCTAGGCAGGAAGGCTCCTATAATGTCGGTGTTGGCGATGTTAGGGAGCTCATTGCACTGCCAGGAGAAGCACCAGATGTACCCTTGGAGGGTCTCACCAGCCTTCTAACGGTAGTTCTTGAGGTCCCATGGGTTCCCAGGGCACTTGTATGTGCCCTGGAAGTTCCCCACAAATATCTCCTTCAGATCCACCCAACTCTGGATCATATTGGATGGTAGGTGTTCCAACCACACTCGTGCCGAATCGACTAAGAACAGTGGAAGGTTGCGGATAATGAAGTCGTCATTATCTGCACCACTAGCTTGGTAGGCAAGCCGATAATCTTCGAGCCAAAGTCCAGGGTTTGTCTTCCCAGAGTACTTAGGGATATTGGTAGGTGGTCGGTACCTTGGTGGGAAAGTAGTGTTGAGGATGTGTTGGCCGAAGGCCTAAGGGTCCAGCAGGCCGAGGCTCGGGCTCTAGTCATCGCCACTATCATAGTGCCCACCGTGATGAGGATGATAGCCGTGGCATCAAGGGTGTTGCATGCATCACAGTTATGGCTGAGGCATAGATGTATCTAGACCGCAGTGCACTGCCTACCATCTTGTGGTGCCTGGTGGACCGATGCGTCCCTGTTGGGACACCTAGAGGGCGTACGCTGGCTGGTGTCGAGCTCACATCACTAAGACAACGAGCTCTCTGCCTGTTGCGCCATTGCACACTCAGGTAGCGTGCGAATTTCATGGTGGACCCAATGATCCTCAAGTGTTGCAGCCTCTAGAAGGCCATGGAGCAAGGCCATTGAGGTGGTGATGTTCTGTCTTGCCCGAATGAAGTGAGGAAGGGTTTCATCATTGGCGATGATCCTTCGATTCACATCACAGGCCACAGCGCATGCGCGCCCACTGTCTCCTCAATGTTCAATCTCTCGATCGACCTCTGTGTATTCCCACACAAGCTGGAGTCTAGCTTCATCGATCTCCCGCTTTCGGGCTCTTAGCTGCTCCACCCCTATGCAAGGTGGGGCCATTGTCCCCCCTTTAGTTCTGTCGCTAAGGTTGCCTATCAAGGTAGTCTCCTCCGTAGAGATGCTTTCGATGTGTCCCTCGAGGGTACCCACCATGAAACATTCCTAGGAGGCGTGATGGCTCCCCCTGCTAGAGTTAGAGCTAGAGTCTAACCCTGGATCCTCCATGAGGAGGCCATGGAGGGATTCTGTGATACTTTCGATCATCCCCATGAACTCATTGTTCATGGGGGACAGGATCATGCGCTGCGCCACAAGGTGGCTAACGGTCATCATGGCATTGTAGAGATCAAACAGAAGCATCATTAGGACGCTTTGTGTGGAGTGTTCTAGAGAGAGGGTGAGGCAGCGTGGGTCCTCCCTAGATGGCCAGGGTCTAAGGGAGATGCTAGGCTAGTGCTCAAGCCTCCCGCAGTTGAAGCCGATGGAGGGGAGAGATTGGATGGCGGCGTGGGCCAACGCCAACTCTCCTCCCACCGTGATGATGAAGTCTAGGTCACCGAAACACATGTGTGCACCTAGGACCTAGCTGATTGCATGGCTAGCCATCCATGGCCTGATATGGAATATGCAGAGGTCCCCTACCTAGCATGCCAACTGTCGGCGTTTTGAAAACACCAACTAGTAAATTTATATTTGTTGCACGTTAGGCTCGGATGGTGTACTAAAGGACACAAAGTTTATACTAGTTTGGGCTAAATGTCCCTATGTCTAGTTTGCTATTGCTCATGTTATTAGTACCAAAAAAGGTTTGTAGTAGGGGGTACAAATGGTCGAGAGAGGGATAGGTCCCAAGTCTCCGATGGAAGGGTCAAAAGGATGCCAAGAGCTCGGTTGCTGCTTGGCCATGTGTTGGGTGATGTGTTGTGTATGAAATTGATCCGTCCCCTTAGTGGGGTGTCCTGCCCTCCCTTTTATAGACCAAGGGGGGAGTAGGGGTTATAGATGGGAGAAAGAGGAAAAAACCAAAGGTAGAGAAGGTCCTTCAAAGGTGTCGGGTCTTCCTTTTCCCTTGAGCTAGCCCTGCTGACATGGCAGACCACACTAGGGATAGCATGTTTTGCTGATCCTGATAGGGCCAGGCTCTGGCTTCGTTTTAGCGAGTGGTCACGTCCCATCCTCCCCCAGTGGACGGTGTGGTGTGTCAGGGTACCGAGCCATGACTCTACGGGGAGTAGACGGGGAAGTGACTATATGCCTGTTACTATTGATCATGTGAGTTCCCTCTTGGATTGTAGTGGTTATCACATGCTCATGTTAGGATCCACGCCCAAGGGCTGATGGCAGCGCCCACAACACTATAAGACCAAAGTCAGCGCCTACAACACTATTTGGGCTCTGCCATGCCTAGAAGCGCTTAACGCGCCCATCCTATTGTATCCTGATAGTACTTTTCTATAGGCATGCAGGGTATGTTCCTTGGTACTATGGTTGACTCGAATGTCCTATCTTACCTTGTGCTTGTCATCTTGAAGGAGCAGGGTGCAGTCGTTAGGTGACGCAGAGCCTGCCCTCAGCCATTGAGCAAGGGGGAGCCTGCCCTCAGACATCGGGCGAGGTGGAGCCAACCCTTAGCCATCGGGCGAGGCAAAGCCTATCCTCAGATGAGGTGGAGCCAGCCCTTAGACACTGGGCGAGGTGGAGCCAGCCCCCAGCCATCGAACGAGGCAAAGTCTAGCCCTCGTGGGTCGGGTGAGGCGGAACCAATCTTCCATCATTCGGGCAAGAAGTGTAGTAGCATTCTTGTCTAACTGGAAGCGTCAATGTTCAATGGTTATTAGCTCCACCTCATTGGGTACCCTAGTATTAGGTCCCTAACACTAGTAGAGAACAAACTTTTGGGTTTTTGCTTTAGTCTCGGCCAGATTTGGGCCCAGGACTAAAGAGATCATTAGTCCCGATTGGAGCAACTAACCAGGACTTAAGTCCCCTATCCAACAGCTACCATCATAGGCTTTTGCAGGAGGGAACCTCTAGTTTTGGTTGGAGCAACCAACCGGGACTAAAGGTCATTCTCTAGTCCCGATTGGAGCTACTAGCCATGACTAAACCTTTAATCCCAATTGGTGGCTCCAACCAAGACTATAAGGTGACCTATAATCCTGGTTTGAACCATAAACTAGGACTACAGGTCCTGGGCTATATACTTTCTCCTTCCTCCTCCAGCCCAAGCCATTTCAATCTCTCTACATGCTCTCTGTTCTTGCTCATGGAAGGAGTTTATGTTTATAGGATTGGTGAAGACTTCATTCCTCCATCCATTCTTTGGTTCTAAAGGTTAGCAACTTCATCCTCTCATGTTTTTTCACTAGTATGGCTCATTTTGTAGTCTAGAAATAGAGAAATTTGTGGTTTTTAGATTGAGGATAATAGTGGATGTTTTTATTTATACGTCATTTGAGCTCAAAATCACTTGATAGTTTGCATATGTAGATGAAGGAAGCTTAAAGTAGTTCATCAAAACTAGTATGCACCTTTCATTGCTAGTATATATAGCTCATTTCATGGTTTAGAAAATGAGAAATTTATAGTAGTTGATGAAAATGAGTATAGGGAGTAGATGGTGACTGCTTCCGAGACCTCGGCCTTGCATTGGGTTCCTAGCGACTGAGGCCAGACCTCCCATTCATTGCATGTGGTGAGTGTGAGCAAAAGATTGTGTTGGAGTATAGAGTGAGTAAGGAGGGTCCCAACAAGGGTCGTGTCTTCTATAAGTGTCCGAATCGCAATGTGAGTTCTTTTGTCTCATTTTTATGGTTTGTGGCCATTTTTTGTGGTGATTTTGACTAAAGTTTTTGATTTGTTGTTTTAATTTCAGTGGGATGGTACTGGGAGCGTTGAGCATGTGCAAAAATTAGCTAAGGTGGTGTTGGTGTTTTATAAACCAGACTTGTAAATTTATACAATTGTTGCGCTGCTCTAGGAAGATGATGGTAGCATCCAAAAGACATGAGGATTTATACTAGTTTAGGCCGAGGCCCTACGTCCAATTTCAGAGATGATCGAGTGCGTGTTCCTCACTTGAATGCTCTAAAGTTCTTACAATGGGGGGGGGGTGCAAGAATGGTGCAAGAGGATGGAGAGCTAGAGCTAGGAGATGGACTGCCTAAAGAGAAGCTCCAGGAGCCCTACTACTATGGAGAATGAATGAAATGGTAGAGGACGAGAATCATGTCGAGAGGGGTGCCCTAGGTGCCCTTATATAGAGTTCAGGGCCAGGGCATGTTGTTGGTATTTCTTAATGTCACTACTAAGTACAGGGTTTGAATCCATCCTCAACAATGGCGCCAGAAATACCTTGTTAGTACTTCATAGCAACATAACTAATGTGTAGCCATGCTACTAAGAAATAGCCTTGATAGTTCCTTAACAATTTTAGATATTTATCCGTAAGCACATGGAGCTATCATTATAGCATTTCTCCCAGAAGTATTTAGAGTATCATTATTTATATTTTTCCAAAGGAAGGCATTTGATTAAGATTCTAGTATGGATATGAACTTGAATAATAATGCTTGCAAGTACACCAATGCTTATAACAGGGGTAAGAATAGTAATTCTAAGATAGTGGACACACACTTGGCATTCCTCAAAGGATAAAATAGAAAAGAAAGGATAAAAGAATAATCCTAAGTCAAGCAGGCATTGGTCTAGTATAGTCATACAAAGATTAGTCGATAATCATATAAATTACGTAATTAGTTTTAGGGTTAAGTGTGAAGTAGGTCGGGAGGCCACCGAGTACTGGTCTGCCAGCAACCTCATGTGACAATTTAGACTCCTACACCCTAAATGAATGTGGGGGGTTATGAAGGATGGATAAGGCTGTCACTGTGATAGAACCACCCAATTTATATAAGATCAAGTACGGCTATCCCCGTTTAACATGTTGGCATACACATACTTTCACTTATAAACCTGGTAGTCCGCCGAGTGTCACAAAGGACCTCGGTCAATCAACATCATAACCAAGATCACATGATTAAGCAAGTACACATCACATACACAGAGTTGTAGCAGAATTAATATTACAAATGGGTTCACGAATAATAGTACAAGTTTGGGTTTCAAAACTGGTTAAAGGAAAACAACATAGCTTTCAGATAAGAAATAAATATAGAGTCACCAAGCCCACTGGCGGTTAGCCACCATTTTTAGCAGGCCAAGAACTTCACCGGCAACATGGTGGGATAAACCCTGAGTACTCGAATGTACTCAACTAGACTTACCCTTCATAAACCAGAAATAAAGTGACTCCAAGGATCATGCAAGGCTTTATAGGTGGAGCTAGCTTGACAAAATTTTGCATAAAAGCCACTAGTTGGGCTATACATTTTATAATTCAGTGACCAAGTTAATTATAGCTATTCATATCTAGATTAGCAACTAACCTATGCCAAACATGTGGAATATCATTTAGTAACATACAATAGTAATCATAGCTGGTGTAACATTTCCATATTCATCATAACCATCAAATTCCATCAATTAATGCTACGTTGCCGCTGCTCAGTCAAGTTCTCACTATCCGAGAGAGATGGTGACTTGAATCGATTCCAACTAGCTGGGGAGTTATTCCTAACACAAACCTAGACATACATGCGCCAAGGTAGTCTTAGGTCACCTTTGGTACAACTCAGGTACAGTCATGGGTCCGAGCAGCGCTGCACCCTTAGGGATTCTACCAGTCTGCCAGGAAGTTCAGGCCTGGCCTACCCTTGGACTCACGCCGCTAGCTCCCTGCACATCCTTACTTCCTCCAGTGTGCGCACTTTCACTTACCGGGTCCCAGCCGGAGTTGAGCTACTCGGCTTCATGGTCGGAACGACTTATCTAGCCAACTAAGTGCTAGGCATGCGTTCAATATGACATGAGGATGTACAGCGAATCAGTCCTTAACTGACATAGATGGGGATAAATAGTCACCTAGACCTCCATGCCTTGTTGCTTCTCTATCACAATCCCACCTGGTCTCCTTTTATTTATCAACACATGGTTATTTCCACGATAGCAATATAGCCAACCGTGCTTTGGTATCCACCTATATCTCGCAGGTGATAGGAAATCACCCAACTTCTATTGGTCTAAGCATTGCTAAGCATACATTCAATCCTGGACCTACATAGGGTTTAAGGTATATTTTTGGACAAGGTAGTTCTATGCATCAAGTGGTTCCAATCAACTCTTATAACCTAATGCATCAAATATAAAGGACTCCAATGATATTTGTAAAAACATAGGAGGCTTAGAATGCTTCAGGGCTTACCTAGGATCTAACACTAGGTTAGTGTTTGTTAGATGACACTCACTTGGTAAGCATCTCCTGTTGAGGCATGTACTCCAAGGGTCCTTCCATCTTCGGGATAGGTAAACCAACACCGTCTCCTGGTTCAACTCCATCATCATGTCCTTCATGTGGTGCATCTAGCATACCTAGATGAGATGCAATAATGCAAGTGCATGAATGCAAAGAATGGCAATATGAGATGCCTCAAATAAAAGTATTCAAGATGAGCACAAGCTTACACTGAACATATATAAGCACTCCATGTTTCTTCATTAAACATCCCACAACCTATCATGCTAGGATAGCAAGGAAGGTAGCAGCAAGCATGATACAAGTTTCACAAGGTTTTAGGTATATTAACTTAACACCATCAAAGGCATGAGCGACACTTAGCAACACACAAAGCAAAGCAAGGTGAAGCAAACAATTTTAGGTACAAACACAGATTCTAAACAACAGCACCATAGTCAATTGTTTCAACTATAACCAGAGTTACAAACATTCAATAAAGGTGACCTTGGACGTTTTTGAATTCTTAGGAAATTTTCTAAAACTTTGTTATTCATACCAAAAGCTAATTCATAGGTTAACATGATCAATTATGCCAATATTTTAGGTCTGCACCAACTAGGACAAAAAACTGTCATGAACTTCAGAAATGCATAACTAGAATTTTAATCATCCAACAAGCATGATTGTTAACTTTATGGAAATATTATTAAGTTATCTATAACTTTCTTATTATCATCTTAGGATGATACTACAACTAACAAGGCTAAACAACACAAAGAAGGCATCTCTGCCATATTTGAACAGAA
Organism: Miscanthus floridulus; assembly: GCF_019320115.1. Taxonomy (NCBI): domain Eukaryota; kingdom Viridiplantae; phylum Streptophyta; class Magnoliopsida; order Poales; family Poaceae; genus Miscanthus; species Miscanthus floridulus. The sequence continues at coordinate 40,556,732 of NC_089585.1, forward strand.
ATATGTCATTCCACTTTGAATAGCTATAACTAGAGTTCTAGACCACCAAAAAGGGTGTTCTCTAACATTTTGGAAAGATTAGGAAAATCACTAAAACTCTCCTATTATCACCAATACATAATACCATGATTAAATAAGTCAAACAATACAATCATTTACATCTATTCAGAGGACATGCAAAAGCTGACAACAAACTTGTAAAATCTATAACTCCTACACCAGCAGGCCTAAAATTAGGAAATTTTAGGAAAAGCAAGATAAGGAAATTATCTACAACTTTGGTATTCACCACATTTATAGAAAACATCATTTGATCCACAAAGTTATCATCACAATAGATAATGCACATGTAGCCATTTTAGAATGTAACAATTTGATGTTCACTTGTTTTGCAAACAAAGAGCATGCACACATGAGCCATTCAAGAACTTCAACCACCACTAACATACTTAGCAACACTTTATTGAACCCCAATCACTCAAAGCATTACCAAATACAATTACAAGCTTTATCTACAATTATGTTTTTATTAATCCTTTTCCTAATAAACATATATATAATTTTAGTGATATATAAGAACAACTAGTTTGGGGCTGAGACTTTTATCAATGGTAGATGTTATCACAACATGGCTACTGCACAAATTTTACATGCTCAGGTTTTTATAGATTAATTATTCCAAAAAAGACAAATTGCTAATGTAAGAAAACATGTGAGAGCAAGATAAATATAAATCACACTATTTTCTGCAAACACATGGCCATATTATGTATCAACAAGACACAAAAACATCATACCAAGGTAATGGACCACCTTTTCTATTTTTGCATCTTCATAAAAATTATAACTTATTTAAAACCATTTATCAAGCAATAAACAAGTTAAATCAATAATACTACATCCAATGATCATGAAATTTTTACCACATCACATACATAGCATCAGTAGCCTACCATAAAATTTTCACTACAATTGGAGCACCACAACTTTAGATATGAATTTATCCCTAGAAAACCCTAATTAACCTAGATAAATAAAAACAGAAAAAACCTTCTACTAACACATATCATAAGATGACTCTACTGTGTAGATATTACTCATAAGGATTCCAAAAAGTCTTTATTTGCTATTTTATGATTTATTATGATTTTCCAAATTTTTAGCCATAAAAGAAAAACAAACTTGCACCGAGGCCCCTAAACTTTCACGAAAACAGACTTTAGTGAATAGGTCCTTCCAAACACTATTCATATGAGTCAACAGCTTTGTAGTTAGGCCCTTCCCTTTCGTTGAATTCTTGCGCGTGGTCCTTCACGTGACTTGGAGCAGAGGAGGTGGCTCGAGCTCATGGTTTCGGCTAAAAAAGGCCATGCCGGCGGCCCGGGAGTGGTGGTGGAGCATCCTTGGGATAGCGCACACCTGTAGGGCTACTCAACCTAGTCAGAGATGGCCTAAGGTGGCCCGGCCATGCGCGTTGATGGGTCTATAGCAATGCCACAATGGTTAGCTGTGCTCCGATGGTGGCATTGGCCAAGGAAGGGTGCTGTGGGAGCGGCCCGAGTTGAGGAGGAGCAGCGGGTGGTGAGCCAGGGTTGAGGGGGATGGAGGAATGACCATGACTAAGAGCTCGGTAGCCGGCAATGGCATCATCTGCGCATGGGCGGTTGTGGCAGCGACGAGAGAGGCTAGAAGAAGGGGCGCGTTAGGGTAGCGTGTGGCGGTGGAGGAGCTATCAGGCGGAGGGAAGATGGAGGAGGCAGGAGCAGCAGCGGTGCAACAGCTCCACTTGCTGACAGAGGCAGCCATGGCAAGCGAAATAGAGAGGGAGAGAGCATGAAAGGGAGAGATAGAGAATGAGAGCGAGAGAGGACAAAGGGAGGGCGCTTAGCTTCCCAAATCAATGAGCATGGGTGAGGTAGCGCACATGCAAGGGCGCGAGGGAGCCACGTGGCCTATGGCACCTAAGCGCGGTCATACGACGGTGCTCTATTTCAAAGTCTAAAGGAACTACCTATAACCACCGCAAAAATACAATTGAAACATCAATCTTCCTCCCTTCGTAATTCCTAATCCATTTAGTTTTGGCACAAGCTGTAGTAACCAAAGTTGTAGAGCTACGTGAGATCTCCAACTTTTCTTAAAGTGTCCAAGTCTGATTTAGTCAGGTTAGAGATATACAAGGATCCAAAGTGGGGTACCCAAAACTAAAATTCAGGGCTCAGACATTTAGTCCAAACAGGGACAAAACAGTGCGAGGTTCTATTTTTGAAATTCAATTTGAACATCCAAACGAGCTCCAATAGTGATGAGACTTGTTTAGTTGTTTCCTACACAGGGTACTTCAACTCATAGTAAGGAACCAACTTGAGATGCTATATAAATTTGGAAGATAAAATGTCACAAACTTGCCATCACGCTGCTACTGATCGAGGACTTAGAAAAATTTCAGAGGGGTCAAAATAGCACTACATTCAAACTTGAGACCACTATATCAGACACTTAATAGTTGAATCAGGTCTTGGTACAAAAATAAAGTTTATTGTACTCCACACAAAATTCAACTTTTATTAAAGGTCCAACTTCATATCTGGTATAGAAACCATTGCTTAATCTTAGTCAAAGCAGCACCTCGTTAAACCCTGGAATTAGGGGTTTTGACCAATTGAGGCATTTTCTTGACATTCGCTCAACACAAACCCTTCATGACTTTTGTTCATGAGTTGAATTAGAGTTGTTTGAGCAAGGTTACAAGGTTTGGTTGACATCCCATGTTTCCATTTACTAAATGAAACAATTTAAGCAAAAATGTAACTTATCATTTCATGTGACTTTTTGGTTCCAAACTTCATGAAACATTTCCACTGGTCAAGATGGATGCATATTGATGTAACATTCATAAAATAAGCATGTTTAACATTACTCATGCCTAGTCTTAACTAGGGTCCACATGTAAGCAAAGTGTATTATCCAAGTTCAAGTTGGGGCTCCGTTTCATAGATTTGATCTCAACACCTTTGTCACCACTTACTAGTTTGAACTAGAGCTCTTGATTACCACTTAACTTGTCATGTTGGAGCTCAAGCCCACTGATTAACTGGTGATAAATACCTAAGGTGTTATAGTCACCACCTGCCGCCTACCCCTCAACCAGAGAGAAGGACAATGCATTCACCTTTCTCTCTATACCCAAGCACCATGCTTGCGTATACATAAACTACCCAAATCCCCTCGAGTCCTCGACCCGACGGATTGATAGGTAAAGAACATGGGCACACCTAACGGCACGATGAACCACCACCTCAACTTAGCTCTAATCCTAATTATATAAGTTATATGATTGTTTAAGGATAAAGTTAAGTGTGCTACTCTCATGACACATAAACTCTATCGTAGAACCGACCAATTTATAAGAGCACAAGTACAAAAACAAACGCCGAAATGATCAAATTCTCACACTTGAGCCCATATAAACCCGATAGTCAACTGAAACCATGAAGGATTTCAAACCAACTCGCATACAACCAAGATCACAGTAATTCAACATAACATATCACATGTTACAACATTTCACAAACAGTTTGCAGGTAGATTTCAACACATCAGAATCATAGTTATTACAAACCAAGTCTTGTAAAGTAGCAGAAGCAAATAGTTTAACTCACACATATGAGTTCAAATACAAGTACTAGCTTGCTAATCACATCCCACAAAAGCATTTGGATAAGATAAACAGAGATCATGCCTGTGATCTAGTCTTCGTCACCCGCCGGGTGGAGACAGTACTTACAGAAGCCCTGATAAAAAAGGTCATCTGCAACAAGAGGGAATAAACCCTGAGTACAAGAATGTACTCAGCTATACTTACCCATTGGAAACCAAAATAATTGACACCAAGGATCATGCATAGCTTAATTTAGTGGATTTGGCTGACACTTTCATTTTGCGTAAAACCATAAGTAATAATGATCAACTCTTAACCTGAGCTAGGAGTGACTTTTAGCCATTAACCAGTCATCTATATTAGCACCTATACTAATCAATCACTTGATTATGATGTAGACATTATTAACCATAGCAGGTATAAACTGTGGCAACTTTATCATCATTCTCCATTTAACCATATCGTTAAATTAAGTGAATCTACGTTGCCGCTGCTCAGTCAAGTTCTCACTATCTGGGAGAGATGGCGATTTGAATTGATTCCTATCTAGCTGATGGGGTATTCCTAACACAAACCCTGCTTCCCCCATCAGGGTCGCAAACAAGTAACCTTTGGTACAATTCAGGAGTCGCAAGTCTGATCAGTGCCGCAAAATTTGAGAACCACTCTGCCATGAGTGCTTAGTGACTTAACCCACCCTTGGGCTTACGCCAATGGCTCTCTACACATCCTTACTGCCATCCAGATTGCGACCAACTGCTCGCATCCCCAGCCTTACTCGAGCTACTAGGCTTCATGGTCGGAATGAGTTATCCGGCCAGCTAAATGTTAGGCTATGTTCAACATGACATAAGGATGTACATCATATTGGTCCTTAAATGACACAGATGGAGTCACTATGTCCAAACCTATACAAGACTCCACCCGGTCTTAATTCATTATTAACATGGTTATTTTCCATGATAGCAAATATAGCCAACCGTGACCCACCTCATCCTAAAGCTCGCAGGTGATAGGAAATCACCTGACTTCTACCGCACTAAGCATGGCTAAGCATTTAATCTATTCCTAAACTTAAATAGGAATCAAGTGCGATATCTGGACAAGGATAGATATATAATGCAACAATTGGTTCCAACCAATTCCTTTACTTAATGCATCATCAACGATAAAAGATACTCAACATATTTGTAAAAACATGGGAGACTTAATATGCTCCGGGGCTTGCCTTTCAGGAAAGAGGATGGGTGGTGGTCAGGGCACTCGGGCAACTCCTCCTCGGTGGCTGCTTCGTCGGTTGCCTAAACCTTGGGCTCCTCCTCCTGGCTCGCTCCCTTGAACTCTAGAAGCGTCACTCCCTCTGGCATACCTATTGCATGTATGTGCAAGATAAATATCATGGATGCACATGAATGAAGTTAGGGATGCTCGGGGAATGCACATCCTTACTACAGTCTGCATATTCTAACTTAAGCTCTATTCAAATTACTTTAACTTACCATGTTTATACAACCTAATGTACAATTGCTCAACTTCAGTTAAGGACCTAGTACCTGCACCTAAGCATGTTCTCAAGTTAGGCTAGCACCTAAACAATCAACAAGAACATTGCAACAAGCATACACACAACACTTCCGTATTTCAACAAAACAGGAACTATACAGCGATACTGTAAACTGATCATAACTGGAGATCTACAAATCAAAATGACAAGCAACAAGACAATTTGGAAATCTTATGAAATTGCCTACAATTCATTTTCAGACCTCAAGGCATGATTCCAACCTTTACCAGGTCGAATTTACAGAACCACATAATTAGGTCCAAACAAGACAGAGAGCAAGCAAAACTGTGATAAAACTTTCAACGACTGTAACTCCTAAACTACTAGGTGAAATGCCACCAAATTTTAACAAGAGCTAGCTACATAAGTTATCTACAACTTTTGTATTCACTACTTTCCAAGAAAACCAAATTATCATAGTAAACTTTGCAAAGTTCCAAGAACTATCCAGAAAGGCATAATGCAAGAGAATAATTATTAACTTATGTTGCAAACATATAAATGGACAAAACCAACTTTACTAACTCATCACATATATCAAAAGAACACTAGAAAGTAAGGTGTTCATCACCAATTCATTTCTTTTAATGCCTTTCTTAATTTATCTAATTATTTAAGAGGAATAATAAACATATATGAAAACTGTAGCATTTAATCTACAAATATTATAGTAGGTACTACATGCTCTAAGTAGCCTACTATAAAAATGTCACATCATTGGAACAAGTATAACATCCCTACACAAAAATGACAAGGCATAAAGGCTTAAAATGACATAAATAGGAAATCTAAGTGGAAAGTGTCAAGCAATAGATTTTATATTTTTCTTAGCATCCTTAAGGTACTAGGACAACCTCCAATAAATTTCATGGTCATTGGATTCATAGATAAATTATTAAAATTCACACAAGGATCATCTAATGATAAAAGGAAAATCTATAACTCCAAAATTATTCATGCATAGACTCTCAAATTTTTACCAAAGCTTACACTCATCAAGAAAAGCTCACCATCCAAATTTCATAATTTTTGGAGCACAAGAACTAAAGATATGAATTAAACAATTTTGCATCCATTTAAAAACACATTTCAAGTTTCAATTTAATTCTTCCAGAAACTGTACTATAAGTGCTCATATTATATTTTTCCTAAATACTACACTTCACCAAGATCCTAACAAAATTAGAACCACCCAATTAGGTTCTACCAAACTCTAGATATGGATTTTACAAAACAGCATCAAAACTGAAATATTTGAACTAGCTTTCAATCCTTAAGTCACTGACAACCGGGGTCCACCAGTCAGCCGGGTCCATGCGTCAGTGACTGAAAGCAGAGCCACAGGACGGGAGTGGCGCTAGCTTGCCGACGGTGACTCCTCTAGCAAAACCGAGGGCATCGACGTGCTCCTCATGATGAGCCGCACCTAAAGGTGCCTCGGGTTCAACCCCTACCGAAGCCTAACTAGGGCGGCAACGGGCACTCCAACGGCGCTCTAGTGAAATCTGGCCATGTAGGGTGTGGCTAAGATTGGTACGAGCTTCAGGATTAGTGGGGGAAGACAAGGGAAGGAAGGGAAAGGAGTGAGAGAGCTCCGGTGGTGTTCGGCCATGATGAGCACAACTCTGACGAGCCTCGATCATGGCAGCGAGAATGTCAATGAGGTTTGTGAGGTGCTAGTGGAGCTATGTGAGGGCAAGCGCCAGCTGTGGTGCAGCGGCAAGCTTGCGTGAGCATGGCAGAGCCAATGGCAACGGCGGTGGTCCGCTGCGGGAAGGTGAAGAGGAGGCAAAGAAGTGAAATGGGGTGCTGGGAGTCATGGGTGTGCGTTGGGGCTCCAATTAGCGCGCTCTGGCCCGACGTGGCTGGCATGGTCAAGATGCCAATGACGCACGGCGCCACGCGGTGGTGACATTCTAAAAACAGCTGGCTACTATAGACACGATTCAGTGAAGCCAACCGAGCCTGACAGCGTACTTTCATTGCGTTGAAACTACTAAACCATTGATCATTAGCGAAAACAGTGTAAATGAAAGTTGTAGCCCTTTATACCATCTTCAACTTCTATTAAAAGACAAAGACCTGATTCTCCAAGAATCATGAGTAAAATCATCACCAAGTCGAGCCAATGAAACTAAAATTTAGTTTTTGACTTAGAATTTTTCTGAGTTTACAAATAGACCTCAAAACTGACTTGTGGGCCCTTTTTGAGCATGTTCTGCACATTTTCATGAGATGGTCATAAAATAACTTTTGTTCCTTATAAAATTTTTTACAACTTTGCTTTAGGTTGCTCAGACATACAAACACTCTAAGTTGTACTTTTTAAATAGTCAAACAAAAGAGCTCTAGGGGTCAACACTAGTCAAACCATTACTTGAAAGCATAATTAGGCAATATGATCAACATGAACATTGTTCCTAATGACATTCTAAGTGTAGCTAAGTTGTTTAAGAGGATAATTAGCCACACCACACATTGATCACACAAAAATCATGCACCACATGTATTGAAACAAGGAAGAACAAGTGAAATGTTACTTTTGTTTCAAAGCCATGTTTCATATGTTTCATGAGTTTGTTGCATAGCACTAACTAACCATGTTTCACTAAAGTATGTGACACATTTCAAGAGTAAGTTGCACATGTTGCACTTGAGTGTTGCACACTATTCATTTCATAAAACAAACACACATGGCATATAACAATATGTTGCAATGTTTCAAAAGCATGTTTCAACAATCCAAGCTCATGAATGGATGAATGATGCTCATGTTTATGAAATGCAAGTACAAATGTGGAAGCCAAACACCTAGGGTGTTACAGCCTTCCTCCCTTATAAAAATCTCATCCTAAGATTTGACAAGCGTACCATTGTTGATAGAATTCCTTATAACCTTCCCTCAAATAATCTTCTCTTTTCCCAAGTTGCATCGCATTCACTACCCTGATTACTCCACATGACCTTATAAAACTTGACCACCCAACTCTGAGTTACTCGCTCACGAGTGTCAATTACTCGGACTGGCTTTTGTTCAAAAGTCAAATCAGATTTTAACTCGATATCCCCCAGTGGAACGCTCTCTTCAGGGACACGAAGACATTTCTTCAACTGGGATAGTGAAAGACGTTGAAGATAGCACTCATCTCATGAGATAATTGGATCTTGTATGCTACCTTACCACTCTATCCTATAATTTGAAACGGACCAACATATCTCGGCGCAAGCTTTCACTTCATGCCAAAGCGTTGGACACTCTTCATAGGTGAGACTTTCAGATAAACGAAGTCTCCAACTTTAAACTCGATAGGTTTTCTACGGCGATCGGCATAACTTTTCTACCTAGCTTGAGTTGTGGCCATATGGGTTTGGATAGTATGAACTTGTTCTTCAGCTTCTTAAACAAAATCAATTCCATAATATCTCCTTTCACCGGCTTCAACCTACTTCAACGGGGTTCTACACTTTCGGCCGTACAAAGCTTCAAACGGTGCCATCTTGATACTCTCTTGATAACTATTATTATAAGAGAATTCAGCTAGGGGCAACCACTTTTCCCATGAACCTTTAGATGAGATGACACACGCTCTCAACATATCTTCTAAGATTTGGTTCACTCGCTCAGTTTGCCCATTGGTTTGTGGATGATAGGCAGAGCTTCTTACTAACTTAGTTCCCAATAATCTGTGTAAGTGCTCCCAAAAGCGAGCAGTGAACTATGGTCCTCTATCAGAGATAATAGTCAAGGTATCCCATGAAGTCGGACTATCTGATTGAAGTACAACTCAGCATAGTCAGTTGGACAAAAATCTATGCGAATAGGAATGAAGTGTGCAGACTTGGTTAGACGGTCTACAATCACCCAAATAGAGTTAAAATTCCTCTAAGTAGTACGGAGTCCAACAATAAAATCCATACTTATCTCCTCCCATTTCCAACCTAGAATAGAGAGTGGCTGAAGCAATCTAGCTTTCATGTGCATAGCTTTGATTCGATAGCAAGTGTCACACCTAGCCACATAAGAGGCTATCTCTTTCTTCATCTTGGTCCACCAAAAGCGAGGCTTCAAATCATGATACATTTTGCTACTACCAGGATGAATAGATAATTTAGAGGAATGTGCTTTGGATATGATTTGATTTTTAAGCTCTCTATCCTTTGGGACCACTAACCTATCCTTGAACCATAACATGTCATTCTGATCTACCAAAAATGCTTAGTTTCTTGCTCTTTCATCTTGCGCTTGATGTGGAACACACCTGGATCTGTCTTCTATAGCTCAATAATTCGACTCTATAGAGTACAACTGACAGTGATGTTGTGAAGGACTACAGGATATAGGAGCTATGACAAATGGAGGTCACTTTCAATCAAAGAGTGGCAATGAGATTTCCTGCTTAAGGCATCCGCAACAACGTTTGCCTTGCTAGGATGATAGTGCACTTGGAGGTTGTAATCCTTGATCAACTCGAGCCATCTTCTCTAATGCATATTCAACTCTGATTGAGTGAAGATATACTTAAGACTTTTATGATTAGTGTAGATGTGGCACACATTGCCAAGCAAGTAATGTCTCCAGACATTCAAAGCATGAACAACTACAGCGAGTTCTAAGCCATGCATAGGATAATTCACCTCATGCTTCCGAAGTTGGCGAGAGGTATAAGCAATGACTCTACCTTCCTACATAAGAACACCTCCTAAACCTATGTCGGATGCATCACAAAACACATCAAAAGGTTTCTCGATGTCTAGTTGCGCCAAAATTGGAGCCGAAGTTAAAAGGGTTCGCAGGGTGTGAAAAGCTGCATCACACTCGGAAGTCTAGACAAACCTCGTGTCTTTTTGCAGCAACTGAGTCATAGGCTTGGCTATTTTAGAGAAATCTAGGATAAAGCGATGATAATAGCCAGCCAATCCTAGAAAACTCTGAACCTCGTGCACCGAGATTGGAGCCTTCCAGTCCAACACTTCTTGCACCTTGGTGGGGTCCACCATAATTCCACCATCAAACAACACATGTCCGAGAAAAGGTACATCACGAAGCTAGAATTCACACTTGCTGAACTTTGCATAAAGCTGGTGTTCACACAATCTAGTGAGAACCACTTGCAAGTGTTCAACATGATCTTCTTCATTCTCAGAATAGATCAAGATATCATCTATAAATACCACCACAAATTTGTCCAATTTGGGCATAAACACCAAATTCATCAAACACATGAAGTGTGTGGGGGCATTAGTCAATCCAAAAGACATAACAAGATACTCACAAAGATCGTATCTTGTAGAGAAGGCAGTTTTTGGAATATCCTCAGGTCAGATTTTGATTTGATGATAACTAGATCTCAAATCAATCTTGGAAAAGACTTTTGCTTTAGACAACTGATCAAATAAGATATCTATGCGTGGTAGAGGATACTTATTCTTGATTGTGACTACATTCAAGGGTCTATAATCTACACACATGAATAGTGATTGATCCTTCTTCTTTACAAAGATAGCCAGACACCCCCATGGAGACGAACTAGGATGGATAAGGCCTTTCTTTAGAAGTTCATTCAACTAGGTCTTTAGTTTGGCTAGTTCATTGGGAGGCATTCTATAAGGTCTTCTAGCTATGGGCGCTGTACCAGGAAGCAACTCTATCTTGAGCTCCACATCCTGATCCAAGGGCAATCCTAGCAAATCATCAGGAAAAACATATGAAAAATCACACACTATAGGGATATCTGCTATAACCTTTGCTTGCACCGCATTTGCCGCACAAGAAAGATTGATGTCCCTGGGTAGCTGCATAAGAAAACCTTCTCGATTATTAGGATCTCTGAGCATGACTACTCTAGTCAATGTATCAATAAGCACCCCATGACTACTCATCCAGTTCATTCCTAATATCACATCGATACCCAGCCTCGGTAAAACTACCAGATCAACCTGATAACTTTGTCCCTCTATCTTAACTTGAACATCCCCAACTATGAGCTTGGTTAGGATAGTACCACTGGCAGCCCTAATACAATAACCCTCACCCTCTATAGTGTATGTTTTCTATTTAAACTTGGATGCAAATGTGGGGCTCATAAAAGAATGTGAAGCACCCGAATCAAATAGTATAACTACAGGGTGTTGATCAACCAGAAACTTACCAGCCGTGACTACCTCCCCCAAAGGAATATCCGCAATATTAGTGTAGTTCACCTGCCCCTGACGTCCACCTTGGTTGTTATTCTTCCTAGGATAAGGATACTTCCTTGCCTAGTGACCTAGCTTGTTGTAGTTCCAGCATGGCATGTTGCTTGGAGCAACATTGGAGCTACCTTGACTAGTAGTGCCCTTTGGAAGAGCAACTGTAAAAGCCTTGCAAAATCCAGTCTTGCCTAGATTCTTCTTTAGCGGTGGGCGGAACTTCACAGCTGATGCCAGAGGACGAAATGGAGCCTTAGATGTGACTGGAGCTTTGGACTATGAGGCACCCGTCTCATAGGCTCTCTTGCGATTCTTTGAAGCAGCATAAATAGCATTGTTGTTTTCTTGAGATAAAGCATCACTAACAAACTCATTAAAGGTAGCACACTTACAATTTCCCATAGTCTTCATCAATTTGGGGCTAAGTCCCCACTTGAAACTAGCGATCTTCTTGGCATCAATGTCAACAAACTCAGTAGCATACCTTGCAAGGTTATTGAAAGCCTGCAGGTATTCATTCAAGCTCTTGTTCCCCTGTGTTAGCTTCATAAATTCAATGTGCTTGATTACCATGAGACCAGGAGGAATATAATTTTCCCTGAAAGCAGACTTGAACTGATCCCAAGTGATTTGGGCATTAGCGACCATAGTGGACCGATGATGACTCCACCAAATACCAGCTGGCCCATGCAGTTGGTGAGATGCATACTCAGTCTTCAGCACCTCAGTCAAGTGAAGCAGACGGAATTTCTGCTCGAGGGTGTTCAACCACTCATTAGCTTAGAGGGGCTCTTTAGCCTCCTTGAAGATTGGTGGTTTAGTGTCAAGGAAATCTTTGAAGTCGCTATACTGATTTGGTTCTGGTCCTTGGCGTGCACCTCGGCCATCATGATTTGTAATCGTGCGGAGAGCCTCAGCCATAGTGCACTATCCTTCAGCAAGAATTGCCATCAATTCCGCTGGTGTGGGTGGTGGTGGTAGTGGGAGATCATCATCATCACCAACCGCACCAGTGGAATGAGTGCGAGGCATCTACAGCAATGCGCAACTAGCAATTATTGGTGACGTTAGCACATTAGAGAGGAACAATGTAATTCTGCCAAACTGAATTTACTAGAGAATGTAAAATTCATGCAATAAAACAGAGGCAATAATTCATTCTTCAATCACCACATCATCAATAGATTACTAGCGCCATTCGTAGTGCACTCTAACATGACAAGTTTTAAAATCCACCAACTAAGATAAGCATCTCGAAGGGAGCGGATTAAGGTACATTACATGTCAAGTTCAAATTAAAAGGTACATCCAACATCTACCATAGTACTTGGTCCATTACACAAATGGCTGCAAAAGCTTAAACTAGTGAGACTTGCTAGCTAACTACTCATCGAAGTGGTCACTGTCCACATTAGAAATGCCCTGGACTTCTTTAGGATCATCTTCTTCCTCTTCATTTGCAGGTTCAGCTACATTGGCATCTATCTGCATGTCCTCTTCTTCTTCATCGGCCTCAATCACTTGAGGTCTAAGATTTGGGTAAACTGGTGGAGGATGAGGAATAGGAAACATGTGGTTGTTTAGGTGATAGTATTTAACATGAAGCTCCTCTAGCTGCTCTTGTAGCTCATTCTCCCTTTGAAAAGCATTGTGGTTAGCCATGATCCATCCCTAATGCCTTTCTTCTACTAGCTCTAGGGCTATATCTCTATGATGGGTCACACGGTCCAACTCCTGTACTACCTCATCTCTCTCTATGGTGAGGTTCATAAGCTGGTTATGAAGCTCATCTCTCTCGCGTGCTGCTTGCCCCCACTGCTTAGGCGATAATTTGCAATGCCTCGTATCTCATCTACCTCTAGCTGAGCTTGCCCACAAGCCTCTGCCCTACAGCGATACTTGCAGGCATGCAACCTAAACTTGTGCTAGGCTACCATTGCCTTGCCAGCTTCTTCTAATACTCTAGAGAGTGTGTCCTGCCTGACTCGACAAAGCTTCAAGATGGCCATCATAGCACTCATTTCCACATTGTCGCTCTGAACACATTCACCATGGCCTCGAACCAAGGCCTGGCTAGCTTCTTGAATCCACTCAGCATCTATAGGAGCTACTCAGGGAATGGATGCAGCTGGTCCACCCACCAATTCATCTCCAAAACTCTATGCTATGTCCATAAGCACATCCAGAGCAGCAACTTGCATGACTTCCCATGGGCTTTGCCCATCAGTCTTAGAGCTCCACCCATGCCACAGCGGTCTCGTGGGGTTCTGCGGCACCACCAAGGTCACATTGTACCATGGCACATCTCCAAATGGCACAGTCTGCACCCATGTGTAATGGGGTGCCTCTGGGTACCCAACTAAGCTTAGCACCCTCTAGAGCAAGGTAGGCATACCAAACTGGTCTAAAAAGGTACTGCTAACAGGAGGAAACACGGGCGCGACCATCTATATCAAAAGGGATGCAACTCTCATGAGAGGATTATTTTGTTGAGAGATGAAACTTAATATTTGGGATAAGAAATTATAAGGGAGGGAGTAATGCAATATGGATGACATGAGTGAATATGATGCATGCTCGTTCCGTATGTCCTCACAAACCTAAGAAAAGTTAAGTTCTAGCAGAATATATGGTGGCATACACACGTTCTCTCGAATAGCGGTAACTAGTCGATCTACATGGTGCGTTGTTAGTGTACCTGTAGAAAATTTCATTGTAGCCCAATCCAACAATATATAATGCTCACAATGAAAGTAGTAACTAAGATACTCTCCATATATACATCCCCGAATATATATACTTTGGTATCCAAAACTACCTGATAGATATACCCACAATTAAGTACCTTCATATGTACATGTATGCAACATGTAAATACTCTAGTAACCACAACTAACTCTCCCCTAGACCGATAGTTGGACGGTCATGCTCTCACAACTCACACTTACCTTGGCATAGAGGTAATTGATCCATACATTACCATTCAAGCAAATGGCACCCATGCAACAGCACGCCGCATGGACGACAAAATAGAAACAATCACTTTCCCCCAAGTTTGTAATTATATAAGCCACCTAAAAGTCCTTATGTGGGCTACAAGGGATGTGATCACCGCCACACTATAAAATTTTAGATTTTGAAACACTTATATATAACTATAAGTTGGAAAACCATTTTTGCAACAAAAGCTTTTGTTTTTAAATACCTTCCAATTTATAAGAGCACAAGTACAAAAACAATCACCGAAATGACCAAATTCTCACACTTGAGCCCATATAAACCCGGTAGTCAACTAAAACCACGAAGGATTTCAAACCAACTCGCATACAACTAAGATCACAATAATTCAACATAACATATCACACATTACAACATTTCACAAATAGTTTGCAGGAAGATTACAACACATCAGAGTCATAGTTATTACAAACCAAGTCTTGTAAAGTAGCAGAAGCAAATAGTTTAACTCACACACACGAGTTCAAATACAAGTACCAGCTTGCCGATCACATCCCACAAAAGCATTTGGATAAGATAAATAGAGATCATGGCTGTGATCTAGTCTTCGTCACCTGCCAGGTGGAGATAGTACTTATAGAAGCCCTGATAAAGAAGGTCATCTGCAACAAGAGGGAATAAACACTGAGTACGAGAATGTACTCAGCTAGACTTACCTATCGGAAACCAAAATAATTAACACCAAGGATCATGCATAGCTTAATTTAGTGGATCTAGCTGACACTTTCTTTTTGCGGAAAAGCATAAGTAATAATGATCAACTCTTAACCTGAGCTAGTAGTGACTTTTAGCCATTAACCTATCATAAATATTAGCACCTATACTAAGCAATCACTTGATTAAGATGCAGACATTATTAACCATAGCAGGTATAAATTGTGGCAACTTTATCATCATTCTCCATTTAACCATATCGTTAAAGTAAGTGAATCTACATTGCCGCTGCTCAGTCAAGTTCTCACTATCTGGGAGAGACAGCAATTTGAATTGATTCCTATCCAACTGGAGGGGTATTCCTAACACAAACCCTGCTTCCCCGTCAGGGTCGCAAACAAGTAACCTTTGGTACAATTCAGGAGTCACGAGTCTGATTAATGCCACAAAATTAGAGAACCACTCTGCCAGGAGTGCTCGGTGACTTAACCCACCCTTGGGCTTACGCTAATGGCTCTCCGCACATCCTTACTGCCATCTAGATTGCGACCAACTGCTCGAGTCCCTAGCCTGAATCAAGCTACTAGGCTTTGCGGTCGGAACAGGTTATCCGGCTAGCTAAATGTTAGGCTGTGTTCAACATGATATAAGGACGTACAATGTATTAGTCCTTAAATGACACAAACAGAGTCACTATGTCCAAACCTACACAAGACTCCGCCCGGTCTTAATTCATTATTAACATGGTTCTTTTCCACGATAGCAAATATAGCCAACCATGACCCACCTCATCCTAAAGCTCGCAGGTGATAGGAAATCACCTGACTTCTACCGCACTAAGCATGGCTAAGCATTTAATCCATTCCTGAACTTAAATAGGATTCAAGTGCGATATCTAGACAAGGATAGATATATAATGCAACAATTGGTTCCAACCAATTCCTATACTTAATGCATCATCAATGATAAAAGATACTCAAGATATTCGTGAAAACATGGGAGACTTAATATGCTCCAGGGCTTGCCTTTTAGGAAAGAGGATGGGCGATGGTCAGGGCACTTGGGCAACTCCTCCTCGGCGGCTGCTCCGTCGGTTGCTTGAACCTCGGGCTCCTCCTCCTGGCTCGCTCCCTCGAACTCTAGAAGTGTCACTCCCTCTGGCACACCTATTGCATGTATGCGCAAGATAAATATCATGGATGCACAAGAACGAGTTAGGGACGCTCGGGGAATGGACATGCTTATTGCAGTCCACGTATTCTAAATTAAGCTCTATTCAAATCACTTTAACTTACCATGTTTATACAACCTAATGTACAATTGCTCATCTTTAGTCAAGGACCTAGTACCTGCACCTAAGCATGTTCTCAAGTTAGGCTAGCACCTAAACAATCAACAAGAACATTGCAGCAAGCATACACACAAACATCCGTATTTCAGCAAAACAGGAACTATACAGCGGTACTATAAACTAAGCATAACCAGAGATCTACAAATCGAAATGACAAGCAACAAGACAATTTGGAAAGCTTATGAAATTGCCTACAATTCATTTTCCTCAAGGCATGATTCCAACCTTTACTAGGTCAAATTTACAAAACCACATAATCAGGTCCAAACAAGACAGAGAGCAAGCAAAACTATGATTCAACTTTGAACAAATATAACTCCTAAACTACTAGGCCAAATGCCACCAAATTTTAACAGGAGCTAGCTACATAAGTTATCTACAACTTTTGTATTCACCACTTTCCAACAAAATCAAATTATCATGGTAAACTTTGCAAAGTTCCCAGAACTATCCAAAAATACATAATGCAAGAGAATAATTATTAACTTATGTTGCAAACATATAAATGGACAAAACCAACTTTACTAACTCATCACACATTTCAAAAGAACACCAAAAAGTAAGGTGTTCATCACCAATTGATTTCTTTTAATGCCTTTCTTAATTTAACTAATTATTTAAGAGGAATAATAAACATATATGAAAACTGCAGCATTTAATCTACAAAAATTACAGTAGGTACTACATACTCTAAGTAGTCTATTGTAGAAATTTCACATCGTTTGAACAAGTATAACATCCTACACAAAAATGACAAGGCATAAAGGCTTAAAATGACATAAATAGGAAACCCTAGTGAAAAGTGTCAAGCAATAGATTTTATATTTTTCTTAGCATCCTTAAGGTACTAGGACAACCTCCAATAAATTTCATGGTCATTGGATTCATAGATAAATTATTAAAATTCATACAAGGATCATCTAATGATAAAAGGAAAATCTATAACTCACAAATTATTCATGCACTGACTCTCAAACTTTTACCAGAGCTTATACTCATCAAGAAAAGCTCACCATCCAAATTTCATAATTTTTGGAGCATAGGAACTCTAGATATGAATTAAACAAGTTTCCATCCATTTAAAAACACATTTCAAGTTTTAATTTAATTCTTCCAGAAACTCTACTATAAGTGCTCATATTATATTTTCCCTAAATACTACGCTTCACCAAGATCCTAACAAAATTAGAACCACCCAATTAGGATCTACCAAACTCTAGATATAGATTTTACAAAACAACATCAAAACTGAAATATTTGAACTAGCTTTCAATCCTTAAGTCATTGACAATCGGGGTCCACCGATCAGTCGGTTCCACACGTCAATGACTGAAAAGCAGAGCCACGGCGTGGGACAGTGCGGGAGCGGTGCTAGCTCGCTGACGGTGACTCCTCCGGCAAAACCAAGGGCATCGGCGTGCTCCTCACGATGAGCCGCACCTAAAGGTGCCTTGGGTTCAACCCCTACCAAAGCCTAACTAGGGCGGCGATGGGCAAGGCGGATAGTGGCGAGGCTCCAACGGTGCTCCGGCAAAATCCAGCCATGTAGGGTGCGGCTAAGCTTGGTACAAGCTTCAAGATTAGCAGGGGAAGATGACGGAAGGAAGGGAAAGGAGTGAGAGAGCTCCGGTGGTGGTCAGCCACGGTGAGCACAACTCTGGCGAGCCTCGGTCATGGTGGCGGCGGAAATGGCTAATAGGCCCTCACCTAGAGCTCGGATGGCTCAGTGAGAATGTCAACGAGGTTCATGAGGTGCTAGCAGAGCTATGTGAGGGCTAGCGCCGGCTGTGGTGTAACGGTGAGCTTGCGTGAACGTGGCGGAGCCAATGGTGATGGCGGTGGTCTGCTGTGGCCGCTGCGGGAAGGCGAAGAGGAGGCAAAGAAGTGAAATGAGGCGCTAGGAGACATGGTCACGCGCTGGGGCTTCAATTGGCGCACTCTGGCCCAATGTGGCCGGTGCGGTCAGGACACCAGCGACACGTGGTGCCACGTGGTGGTGACATTCTGCAAATGGCCAGCTACTATAGACGCGATTCAGTGAAGCCAACCGAGCCTGATAGCGTACTTTCATCGCATTGAAACTACTAAACCATTGATCATTAGCGAAAACAGTGTAAATGAAAGTTGTAGCCCTTTATATGATCTTCAACTTCTATTAAAAGACCAAGACCTGATTCTCCAAGAATCATGAGTAAAATCATCACCAAGTCGAGCCAATGAAACTAAAATTTGGTTTTTGACTTAGAATTTTTTTGAGTTTCCAAATAGACCTCAAAACTAACTTGTGGGCCCTTTTTGAGCATGTTGCACATTTCATGAGATGGTCATAATATAACTTTTGTTCCTTATAAAATTTGGTACAACTTTGCTTTAGGTTGCTCAGACATGCAAACAGTCTAAGTTGTACTTTTTAAACAATCAAACAAAAGAGCTCTAGGGGTCAACACTAGTCAAACCATTACTTGAAAGCATAATTAGGCAATATGGTCAACATGAACATTGTTCCTAATGACATTCTAAGTGTAGCTAAGTTGTTTAAGAGGATAATTAGCCACACCACACATTGATCACACAAAAATCAAGCACCACATGTATTGAAACAAGGAAGAACAAGTGAAATGTTACTTTTGTTTCAAAGCCATGTTTCATATGTTTCATGAGTTTATTGCATAGCACTAACTAACCATGTTTCACTAAAGTATGTGACACATTTCAAGAGTGAGTTGCACATGTTGCACTTGAGTGTTGCACACTATTCATTTCATAAAACAAACACACATGGCATATAATAATATGTTGCAATGTTTCAAAATCATGTTTCAACAATCCAGGTTCATGAATGGATGAATGATGCTCATGTTTATGAAATGCAAGTGCAAATGTGGAAGCCAAACACCTAGGGTGTTACAAACTCTACACTAGTTCATATATCAAGATCATAACACAATAACTATACTCTAGTCCATAAGTATGACTATAATAATAAAGTGAAGACATGGATTTGGAAGAACCCATATTGATATTCATACCAAGAATCTCTTCTTCCAAGGAGCCAAAGCCCTTCAAGGTGCTATTGATTGTAGTTAACAACCATTATATACCATCAATAAAACATGTATAAGGGCACAATTGTGATCACCAACAAAGGTCTAGGGGTTTAAACTAACAAATTCCATGAGTTTTGGTGAATTTGTATTTTCTATAGGGTTTATCCAGAAAACCATCAAGGTGGACCCACATGTTAGAATTAATCATGATTATCCACCATGAAACGAGCACCAGAAGGTTCTAGAGGACACCACACCAAAGCGGGAGCTGAGGGGCTTTCATGTGGGGTTGGCCGGCCCCACCTACAGGCCGCCCGGCCCCTGGGCCCACTGTCGGCCTCCGCTTCATTATGTCAGTTCTCCACAGCCTCCTAAGTTGATTACTAGAGAATCCTTTAAGTCAGTTTGATCCAAGGGCTCACGGTGGACGCTCTGACCTATATATATCAGCCATTGCCCCCCTCCCTTAGTAGATCCTTGAAACCCTAATTCATATCTTCTGGATCAGAGCCAGCAATCAAAAGAAGATTAGTCCTCCATAGGATCTAGTCTTATAAATAGAATAGTGAGATAGAGAGTGAGGGAAGAGTTTAGAGGAGGTGTTGGCCTATCGGTGCTCACTCTAGAGCTTGTACCCTGCTAGAGTCAAGTTCTACCTAAGCTTGCTTATGAGGATTCTCTAGTAATCAACTTCTAATTCAAGTAAGCATCATATTTATATTGCTCATCAGGTTCACAACTCTTTGAGTGCTTTAATCTATAGGATGCTCTAGGTTAAAGTAGTAATTGTAGGTGTAAGCGTGGTCCTTAGACTGGGTTACTTGTGGATGTACCCTATATACCGGATTGGTGGTAGCTCACGAGGGTGACTCTTATAGCCTCATTGAATCCTCTATAGTCCACCTCCCATTTGTAGGCCTAGAAGGATTTAGTTACTATAGGAAACATACTCTGCATGTGCTTTCCTTAGTAATATCCCTAGTTGAATAATAGAAGACATAGCTTACCAAAGTTAGAACTAGAAGACCTTTGTGATCTCCTCTATACTCCTATTATCTTAAGCCTTGTTGCTACCCCTAGTTAAGTTAGACTATAGTTAGTCTCTCACGTTTCCCTATGGATACGATAATTGGAATACCTCCGGGTGAAAGCTACAATGGTATCCGTGCACTTGCAAATTTATCTACGTGCATTAAAATTTACCAACAAGCTTTCTAGCGTCATTGCTGGGGAAATGGTTGCTGAATTAACTACAAGCCTATCTTAACCTTTTATCTTTTATTCTTTCTTTTGTTCTACTTTTTCATTTAGCATGGATTCCACTGCTATCTATCAATATGCTAAAACCATAAGCGCAAGCCTAAAACCACTAGAATCTTCAGAGCCTATCATAACACCTGGTTATGAGCTGCGCTTGAGTTTAATAAAATTTATTTGGGATCAATCCTTGTCAGGGGAAGGCAACGAAAATCTATACTCACACCTACGAGAGTTTGAACGGACTTGTGCATGTTTGTGTATCGCTGGTAGGTTTGATAAGACCTTAAGATGGAAGTTGTTTCCGTTCTCTTTGATGGGAAGAGCTAAACAATGGTATAGTCTAACTGTAGGAAGTATGCAAGGAGATTGGAAAACGCTATACTCCAAATTTTGTTTATGTTTCTTTCCCATCTCTAAAGTTGTTAGCCTTTGAAAAGAGGTTCTAAATTTGAGACAACTAGAACAAGAATTCTTTGGTACATCATGGGATCATTTTAATGAACTAATCATCACTGGCCAAGACCTTGCCATTCAAGATCCTATACTTCTTCAACATTTTTACATGGGTCTTAGCAAGGATTCTAGGGAATCCCTTAATGCAGCCTCTAGAGGAGCTTTCCTTCATTTGTCTACTAGTGAAGCAAGGGCTATGCTTGATAGAATTAGTGGAAAGGCTCCCTGCACTTGCATTCATTATGAACTCCTCGAAGAATAGAAGGAATCCTCTCCAAAACAAGAAGAGGAAGTTTTGATAGCCAAATCACAACCACTCCGATCCCAAGATTTAGCTATCAATCCCGAACCACAAATACCCCAAAATCCACCAAAAGAAGAAGGAATTCCACCTTTGAAAATCCCAGTTGAGATTAAGGATGACTTCTTTGGTGCTGATTTTGGAAGAGCATTAAATTCTCATAAGATACCTTCAAGCGAATATAATTCAAATCCTCTCAAGAAGGGATCTCTTAGAAAGCGTCCTTCTTCCCATGTGGGACACTGGGAAGAATTCAAGGATGGCATGTCTAGTGATGCCATAGAAGGAGAGCCAAGCCATTTAGAAGCCAATCATATCTTCTCCCCTTCTATACCCACATTAGATGTCTTATTTGAACTCATCTCTCAACCCATCCTTGACCTCAATGATCCCTCTTATGCTCTTTCTCCTAAGCCTCATGATGACCCTAGAAATCCATTAAGACAACCAAAGTATAGGAATCATGAAGACTGTAAGGATGACCAAGAAGAGCAATGACAATGGTTTGAATGTATTAAGAATTGGCTACAATGTATTAAGAATTCATATGCCATTGCTAAAGAATGGATGGACAAGGACGAAGCCTTATGGGTAGAATCCAAACTTGGCCTAGATTCAAATAGCGAGTTTGAATCAACCTCTTTAATGAACATGACTCATCCAAGTTTGGAGGAAGCCTTAGATGAGAGCAACCCAAGAGCTACCAATCCAAGAAAAATATTGCACATTCAGGAAGAAACATCCTTGGAGCTTGAAAAGGAAGATGACATCGATGAGCATGGGAGTTATTTCATGAACACCTCATCAAATCCATGCTCACATGAGATATCTCCATAATCAATTGGTCTCTCTAACATTGCCACTCATGAGATCTTCAGCCCCCTCATACTCCCTATTCATAAAATTATTGAAAGGGTGGTTGTAGATGCCTATGTTTATCACAAATATTGCAAATCTCATTGGCATGAATCTTGCGATAGGTACATAAAGGTTAGTGAGCATCATTCATCCATTCCTGAGCTTAGATTGTATGAAATATGCTTCTGAAACATTGCAACATATTGTTATATTCCATGTGTGTTTGTTTTAGGAAATGAATAGGGTGCAACCCTCAAGTGCAACATGTGCAACACACTTTAGTGAAACATGGTAGCTAGTACAGTGCCACAAACTCATGAAACACATGAAACATGGTTTTGAAACAGAAGTAACAAAGTCACTTGTTTTTCCTTGTTTCAATACATGTGATGCTTGATTTTGGGTGACCAATGTGTGGTGTGGCTAATTATCCTCTTAAGCAACTTAGTTATACTTAGAATGTCATTAGGAACAATGTTCATGTTGATCATTTGCCTAATTAAGTTTCCAAGTCATGGTTTGACTAGTGTTGACCTCTAGAGCTCTTTTGTTTGACTGATTAAAAAAGTATAGCTTAGAGTGTTTGCATGTATGAGCAACCTAAAGCAAAGTTGTAGTAAATTTTATAAGGAACAAAAGTTATTTTATGACCATCTCATGAAAATGTGCTGAACATGCTCAAAAGGGGCCCACAAGTTAGTTTTGAGGTCTAATTGGAGACTCTAAAAAATTTCTAAGTCACAAAGAAAGATTTAGTTTCATGTGTTGATGTTTGGAGCATTGTATCTCCCAAACCAAGCCGAACCAGCTCGAGCTCCAATTGTAAAAGTTGTAGCCCACATGTAGATCTCCAACTTTGTTAACTATGCCATGAGCTAGATCATCACGGTTTGGAAGTTATGGATCGTGGAAATGGCGCTGTCAGTCGGCACCATGGAGTAACTGAATCGAAAATTTCAGACAGCTACAGTGCCGACCGCCCGTAGGTCTCTACCGCCATGTGGCCACCATGTGCCATGGCTGGCCTAGCACCACTACCAGCTATCCACCGCTCAAAGCTGCATCCTTCTGCCCTCCCAGCTCGCTCTCATTCACTCTCCTTCTCTTCCTGCAGCGTCCGCCGCGACAGCCACCGCCTCTGCCATTGCTGCCGAGCACCACCATCGCCTAGTGCCCTTGCCACAGCAAAATCACCGCCTCTAGCTAACCCACAACTCCACCGTAGCCCCCTCTAGCTTGTCCACCTCACCATTGAGCCAAAGAACCAAGGTAGAGGCTACATTTTCATTTCCGCTGTCGTCCGGACCTCGCCGGAGTTGTGCTCTCCGTGGCCAGCACAACACCGCTTCTCTCTTCCTTCCCTAGCTCCCGTCTAGCCTTCTCCATCATGCACAGATGCTCGGGTGAAGATGTCACCATCCATGCTGGTCCAGCTAGGCTAGAACATGCCCGCGCGCCGCCGTGCACCATGGCCGAGCCGCCGAGCTCCGTGGCCGGGGTACTTAGGGGCCGGTAGAGTTTAGGGTTAGGGTGTCAATCGGTGCGGGAGGTCATGGCAAGCACGGAGGTACCCTCCTTGTCGCCGGTGATGCCACCGTTAGTGAGCTCAGCCGGTTCCGCGTCGAGCAAGCCGCCTCCCCTATTTTCGTGTCACTGACGCGTGGGCCTAGCTGACAGGTGGACCCCGCCTGTCAGTGACTGTGGAATTGAAAGCTAGTTCAAATAATTCAGATTTGAGTGTTGTTTTGTAAAAATTGTATCTCCAGCTTTGTAGATCCAAATTGGGTGGTTCCAATTTCGTTAGGATCATGGTGAAGTGTAGTATTTAGGAAAAATATAACATGAACACTTGTAGTGGAATTTTTGGAAGAATTAAATTGAAACTTGAAATGTGTTTTTAAATGAATGCAAACTTGTTTAATTTATATCTTGAGTTCCTATGCTCAAAAAATTATGAAATTTTGTTGGTGAGCTCTTCTTGATGAGTAGAAGGTCTGGTAAAACTTTGAGAGTCAATTCATGTATGATTGTTGAGTTATAGATTTTCCTTTTATCATTGGATGATCCTTGTTTGAATTTTAGTAATTTATCTATGAATCTAATGACCATGAAATTTATTGGAGGATGTCCTAGTACCTTAAGGATGCTAGGAAAAATATAAAATCTATTGCTTGACACTTTTCACTAGGGTTTCCTAATTATGTCATTTTAAGCCTTTATGTCTTGTCATTTTTGTGTAGGATGTTATACTTGCTCAAATGATGTGACATTTTTACAGTAGTCTACTTAGAGCATTTATTACCTACTGTAATTTTTGTAGATTAAATGGTGCAAGTTTCATATATGTTTATCATTCCTCTTAATTAATTAAATAAATTAAGAAAGGCAGTAAAATAAATGAATTGGTGGTGGACACTTTACTTTCTGGTGTTCTTATGATATGTGTGATAAGTGAGTAAAGTTGGTTTTGTCCAATTATATGTTTACAACATAAGTTAATAAATATTTCCTTGCATTATGCCTTTTTGGACAGTTCTGGAACTTTGCAAAGTTCACCATGATAATTTGGTTTGCTGGGAAAGTGGTGAATACAAGAGTTGTAGATAAATTATGGATCAAGCTCCTATCAAAATTTGGTGGCATTTAGCCCAGTAGTTTAGGAGTTATAGTCGTTCAAAGTTGAATCACAATTTTGCATACTCTCTGTTTGTTTGGACCTGATTATGTGGTTCTATAAATTCTTCTATAAATTCAACCTAGTAAACGTTGGAATCATGCCTTGAGGTCTGAAAATGAATGGTAGCCAATTTCATAAGCTTTCCAAATTGTCTTATTGCCTATCATTTAGATTTGTAGATCTCCGGTTATGATTAGTCTACTGTACCCCTGCATAGTTCCTGTTTTGCTAAAATACAAATGTTTGTGTGTAGGCTTTGTTGCAATGTTCTCATGGATTGTTTAGGTGCTAGCCTAACTTGAGAACATGCTTAGGTGCAGGTGCTAGGTCCTTAACCAAAGATGAGCAATTGTACATTAGGTTGTATAAACTTGGTAAGTTAAAGTGATTTGAATAGAGCTTAAGTTAGAAAATGCGGACTACAGTAAGCATGTGCATTCCCCGAGCATTTTTAACTTCGTTCATGTGCATCCATGATATTTTTCTTACGTATACATGCAATAGGTGTGCCAGAGCGAGTGACGCTTCTGGAGTTCAAGGGAGCGAGCCAGGAGGAGGAGCCCGAGGTTCAGGTAATCGACAAAGTAGCCACCAAGGAGGAGTTGCCCGAGTGCCCTGGCCACCACTAGTCCTCTTTCCTGAAAGGCAAGCCCCAGAGCATATTAAGTCTCCCATGTTTTTACCAATATCTTGAGTATCTTTTATTCGTTGATGATGCATTAAGTATAGGAATTGGTTGGAACCAATTGTTGCATTATATATCTATCCTTGTCCAGATATCGCACTTGAATCCGATTTAAGTTAGGAACGGATTAAATGCTTAGCCATGCTTAGTGCGGTAGAAGTCAGGTGATTTCCTGTCACCTGCGAGCTTTAGGATGAGGTGGATCACGGTTGGCTATATTTGCTATCGTGAAAAAGAACCATGTTAACAATGAATGAAGACCGGGCGGAGTCTGTGTAGGGTTGGACATAGTGACTCCGTCTATGTCGTTTAGGACCGATACGATGTACGTCCTTATGTCAAGTTGAACACAGCCTAACATTTAGCTGGCCGAATAACTCCATTTTCGACCATGAGGCCTAGTAGCTCGATTCAGGCAGAGACATGAGCAGGTTGGTCACAATCTGGATGGCAGTAAGGATGTGCGGAGAGCCATTGGCGTAAGCCCAAGGCAGGTTAAGTCACCGAGCACTCATGGCAGAGTGGTTCTCTGATTTTGCGGCACTAATCGGACTCACGGACTCCTGAATTGTACCAAAGGTGACTGTTTGCGACCCTAATGGGGAAGCAGGGTTTGTGTTAGAAATACCCCTCTAGGCTGGATAGGAATCGATTCAAATCACCGTCTCTCCCGGATAGTGAGAACTTGACTGAGCAACGACAACGTAGATTCAATTGATTTAACAATATGGTTAAATGGATGATGATGATAATGTTGCCACAATTTATACCTGCTATGGTTATTAATGTTTGCATCTTAATCAAATGATTGCCTTAGTACAGGTTGCTAACATAGATGACAGGTTAATGGCTAAAAGTCACTGCTAGCTCAGGTTTAAGAGTTGATCATTATTACTTATGCTTTCCGCAAAAAGAAAGTGTCAGCCAGATCTAGTAAATTAAGCTATTGCTTGATCCTTGGTGTCATTTGTTTTGGTTCTTCCGACGGGTAGTCTAGCTAAGTACATTCTCGTACTCAGGGTTTATTCCTCCTTGTTGCAGATGACCTTCTTTATCAGGGCTTCTGTAAGTATTGTCTCCACTCAGTGGGTGACGAAGACTAGATTCACGGGCATGATCTCTATTTATCTTATCCAAATGCTTTTGTGGGATGTGATCAGCAAGTTGGTACTTGTATTTGAACTCGTGTGGTGTGAGTTAAACTATTTGCTTCTACTACTTTACAAGACTTAGTTTGTAATAACTATGACTCTGAGGTATTGTAATCTATCTACAAACTACTTGTGAAATGTTGTAACATACGATGTGTTATGTTGAATTACTGTGATCTTGGTTGTATGCAAGTGGTTTGAAATCCTTCGTGGTTTCAGTTGACTACTGGGTTATATGGGCTCAAGTGCGAGAATTTGATTGTTTCGGCGATTGTTTTTGTACTTGTGCTCTTATAAATTGGTCGGTTCTGTGACAGTGTTGGAGGCGAAACCACTTCACCAACTTGAGTGTAATTAGAAGGGTTCCCAAGGACAAGCTTTTGTCCTAAACCAAGCACTTTTAGGAGATAACATGAGCTTTCACCTTTTGCTGTAATACCCTTATGAAGTGAGCATAGAAATATAATTCTGAACATATTCCTTCGGGTATTTTTGTCACTAACCATTTTAGGTTTGAAGCAAAAAGAATGAACAATGATGACTCAAGGTATGTCCAACCAATCATCATGCAACATTGAATCACATCCATCCAAACTTGACTTTGCCTTGCAAAATTCAAGCCTGGGGGATGGGCTTCTCTAAAAAATCTTATGTCATATTGCTAATTCATCTTGGTTGTCTCTACCTTTAAATCATGCTCAATAACAATCATGCTATTTCATCTCCAATTAAATAAATCTCTATAATGCTTTCATGCTACCTTTGTTACTATAGTATGCTTGAGGTTTGGAGTATATTCATACACATTTTAAATTAGGCATGGAGCTTAGTTTAAGTTGTTTTCTTGAATTAGATTAGACATGGTGTCTAATTTGATTCTTGGACCAAAAGGTGTGCTAATTTTACTTCCAAAGGCTTTTAAATTAAGCGTGGTGGTTAGGTTAAAATGCCTTCCTAAATCAAATTAGATGTGGTGTCTAGGTTGATTTTTGAGCCAAAAGTATGCTTTAGTAGATATTGGTTATTTTATTGGACTAACCCCTAAAGAAAACTCTCAAATCAATTTGGGTAAGTCAAGAGATGAATTTAAATCGGAGATGAAGCAAGGCACATGATTGAACTCCGATAACGTTGCGCAAAGAAGACACAACTCATTCATGGTCATTTGCTTTGTCTTTAGCTGCATGTTACCTTTGCCTTGAGCCATGCCTATACATAACATGATCAACAAAAACTATGCTAAAATAATTTTAACACCATCTTTTCATTAGCATAGAGGGAAATTACAAAATCCTAGACAAACAACATTTGTTTCAAAATTATATATTCCTTCAGGTGTGTTGTCCACTAATCCTTTGCATGCATAAAACAATGAGTGAGGAAAAAGGTCTAACATGGTGTTAAAAAATCAAAGAGCATAAAGATGGCATGACAAAAGTATGAGAAAGAAAGGGTGCAATCTAGGAGACAAGAAGCTCATGAACAGCTCAAGATGCGAGGCTAGCCAAAAAAAAGGAAAAATTTAAGCAAAAGGGAAGGACCATCATGAGTCATCTACCCTTCGTCATATGGTGACATCACTCTTTAATGACAAAGATAACCTCCTAAGGTAAATGGTCATTATTTAAAAAAGCTTTTCCTTGATGCTGGTAGGCACACAAATAAGAAACAAACATGTTTGAGTTATAGTTCTACTTAATCCAACCTGATTAACTCAACTTGTTTAGTTCTTCAAGCTTGTTCCTAGCACCACTCTCTTGTGACCATAGTCTTAACCAAATAAATTTAAAAAAATGCACATCCTATCTCTAGAAGCTGATAGTCATAATCATATAAATATTGATACATTATGCATAGATAGATAATCCTTCCATGGGTTAAGCAACTCAATCTTTTCTATCAAATGAACTTAAATTCTACATTCATGCTCAACCTTCTAATCTTATCACCTATGTCATAATTGAACAAAGCATATAACATCAACCTCATCTTGTTCAATGTGCCTAAGGTTATAGAAGAATAAGTAAAGTTTTAGTTCTATTGGTGTTTTCCCACCAATAGAGCCATGCACTTGATCCCTACCTTGTGTTATAGCAAGACACACTTCAAGCAAAGTGTGAGGAAATCGATTCCCCAATTTCTATAAGTGAAGGTCCTGAACCTGTCAAACCAAAATCAAAACTCAAAACCAAGATAGCTTTGGCGGAAGAAGGTGGCATCACCATTAGAGGCATCATCACAAGAATCTTTGTCTTCAGAACAAACTAAGATATTAATGAACTTTACAAGAAGTCTAGTTCGAAGGACTTACAATACCGAACCCTCACCAAAAGAGCTAGCTTGGAGGAGAAGCACTCCTATGTATCTAGGTAAGTATTCTTCCTCCTTTTGTTTTAGATTTTAGTTTCTTTTTAATAGTTAAGAAAATGATGAATGAAACAAAATAAAAAGTTATCTTTATAATAAATATATATAGCTATAGTAATAATGTGTGATCTAGTAAAATTAAAAACAAAAAAGGTGTGTTTACTCTGAATGGAAATGTTGAATAGTTGCTCTATTGTAAATGTTGATTAAATAAAGAGGACTCAGAATAATCTCTTGAATGGAAATGTTGAATAGTTGCTCTATTGTAATTCCTTTCAAGTACCTATCTTTCAACCTCAAATTCTCCCTAGTTTTAACTAAGATTGTTTTGACATAAGGGTTTACTCTAAACTTGAAACTCATGGGTAGTATATGCTTGATCTAAGTCTGGGTAATTGACAGATATGATATGAGAAGGTCTGAATTGTTGTTTATCTTGTTCCAAGTGACACTAAAGTTCTAGCAATTTATCTTTTGAAAAACACAAAAATATTACATGATGAGTTCCTGTATAACAAAGCTTGAATTCCTACTAGAGCAATACATATTATTTAGGCTAGGAAAACTTCCACATATATGTTGCTTGCTTTTGCATTGGTTTTGTCAAGCTTTGTTGAACCTTATGAAAGGTTTGTCATGCTCTTAAAATCAAGATCATGTACACACCACTCACATATGCACTACTCCTACACTAGGGGTAGGAGCAAAACATGCCTTCCATCTAGATCCACCCAAAAATAATTTACTCCTACACTGGGAGTGAACACAAAAACATGTTTATTAGGTTTTCCATCCACCAAATAAATGCCCCAAATTCTTGGTTCTATCTCTCATAGTTTTGTTGCAGGAAAGAGACATGGTGCTATGCAAAAGTTATTCATAAAAAAAAGAAGATAAAGAAAAAAGAGTTAAGAAAAAATTGACAAGTTCCAAGATATCTAAAATAATGGGTACTTAGATGCCCACCTGAAAAAAGAGAGATGAATAAGATAGCCCCTGCTCTCTGCAAGTGTTTCCAAGTTTCAAAAGAGAGATAAGTTTTCAAGGAGCAAAGTAGAATTAGGATTAGCCACCTTATATATCCACCATATATTCCACACACAGGCACATCTTGATTTGATTGTATGACTCAAGTCGCTTTGAATCCATTGATTGACTTTACAATATATGCATTGCAAGTATGCTCTAGCTTTCTCCCTACCCATGAACTCCACATAAACCTTAGAGGTAGGAAGAGAGAAAGGCATAACATCTTCATTGCCTTGGTGAGGATCCATAAATACCACATATAATGAGTGATTTGAGAGTGTCATACAATGAAAGCTCTAAGTTTTATTTTGAAAAAAACTCTAGAATAATAGTTGAGCAAAGAACTTGAGACATAGTGCTTGACTTAATCATTCTGTCTTCCAATTGCTCAAGACTAAAGTGAAGGCTAGGAAGCCCCATGGTTGAAGATAATATGGGTAAGTTTGAAGTTAGATTGGTTTATTCTAATCTGGAGGAGAATTCTTGTTTGAACGCATGTGTACTTTTGAGGAGTGAAAGCATCATAGCAACTCCAGATCTATTTTTGCTGAGTTTAGCTTTGCTAAGGGACTAGCAAAGGTTAAGTTTGGGGGAGCTTGTTGATGGTAGTTAACAACCATTATAAACCATCAATAAAACATGTATAAGAGCACAATTGTGATCACCAACAAAGGTCTAGGGGTTTAAACTAACAAATTGCACGAGTTTTGGTGAATCTGTATTTTGTGTAGGGTTTATCCAAAAAACCATCAAGACAGACCTACGTGTTAGAATTAATCAAGCTTATTAGCTGCGAAACAGGCACCAGAAGGTTCGAAAGGACTCTAGAGGACACCCACACCGAAGCGAGAGCCAAGGGGCTGCCATGTGGGGCCGCCCAGCCCCACTTGTAGGGCGCTCGGCCCTTGGGACCACTTGTCAGCCTTCGCTTCGTTATGTCAGTTGTCCACCGCCTCCTAGGTTGTATCTATGTTGTCCTTTAAGTTGATTTGATCTAAGGGCTCACGATGAATGGTCTGGCCTATATATATCAGCCCCTACCCCCTCCCTTAGTAGATCCCTAAAATTCAAATTCATATCTTCAAGATCAGAGCTAGCAATCAAGAGAAGATTAGTCATCCATAGGATCTAGTCTTATAGTGAGATAGAGAATGAGAGAAGAGTTTGGAGGAGGTGCCGGTCTATCGAAGCTCACTCTAGGGCATGTACCCTAGTGGAGTCAAGTTCTACCTAAGCTTGCTTCTGAGGATTCCCTAGGTTGCATCTATGTTTATATTGCTTATCAGGTTTACAACTCTTTGAGTGCTTTAATCTATAGGATGCTCTAGGTTAAAGTAGTAATTGTAGGTGTAAGTGTGGTGCTTAGATCGGGTTACTTGTGGATGTACCCTATATTCTAGATCAGTGGTAGCTCACGAGGGTGACTCTTATAGCCTTGTTGAATTCTCTATAGTCCACCTCCTATTTGTAGGCCTAGCAGGATTTAGTTACTATAGGAAACATACTCTACTTGTGCTTCCCTTAGTAATATCCCCAGTTGAACAATAGAAGACATAGCTTACCAAAGTTAGAACTAGAAGACCTTTGTGATATCCTCCATACTCCTATTATCATAAGCCTTGTTGCTACCCCTAGTTAAGTTAGATTGTAGTTAGTCTCAAACGTTTCCCTGTGGATACGATAATTAGAATGCCTCCGGGTGAAAGCTATAGCAGTATCCGTGTACTTGTGGATTTATCTACGTGCGTTAAAATTTACCAACAAGCTTTCTAGCACCGTTGCTGGGGAAACGATTGCTGAATTAACTACAAGCCAAGCTTAACCTTTTATCTTTTATTCTTTCTTTTGTTCTACTTTTTCATTTAGCATGGATTCCACTCCTATCTATCAATATGTTAAACCCACAAGCGCAAGCCTAAAACCACCAGAATCTTCAGAGCCTATCATAATACCTGGTTATGAGCTACGCCTGAGTTTAATAAAATTGATTTGGGATCAATCCTTCTCGGGGGAAGGTAACAAAAATCCATACTCACACGTACGAGAGTTTGAATAGACTTGTGCATGTTTGCATATTGCTGGCATGTCTAGCAAGACCTTAAGATGGAAGTTGTTTCCATTCTCTTTGACGGGAAGAGCTAAACAATGGTAAAGTCTAATCGTAAGAAGTATGCAAGGAGATTGGGAAACACTATGCTCTAAATTTTTTTATGTTTCTTTCCCATCTCTAAAGTGGTTAGTCTTCAAAAAGAGGTTCTACATTTTAGACAACTAGAAGAAGAATCCCTTGGTACATCATGGGATCGTTTTAATGAACTAATCATCACTGTCCTAGACCTTGCCATTCAAGATCCTATACTTCAACATTTTTACATGGGTCTTAGCAAGGATTCCAAGGAATCCCTTAATGCAGCCTCTAGAGGAGTTTTTCTTCATTTGTTTGCTAGTGAAGCAAGAGCTATGCTTGATAGAATTAGTGGAAAGACTCCCTGCACTTGCATTCATTATGAACTCCTCAAAGAAGAGAAGGAATCCTCTCCAAAACAAGAAGATGAAGTTTTAATAGCCAAATCACAACCACTCCAATCCCAAGATTTAGCTATCAATCCTGAACCACCAATACCCCAAAATCCACCAAAAGAAGAAGGAATTCCACCTTTAGAAATCCTTGTTGAGATTAAGGATGACCTCTTTGGTGGTGATTTTGGGAGAGCATTAAATTCTCATAAGAGACCTTCAAGCAAATATAATTCAAATCCTCTCAAGAAGGGATCTCTTAGAAAGCGTTCTTATTCCCATGTGGGACACTAGGAAGAATTCAAGGATGGCATGTCTAATGATGCCATAGAAGGAGAGCCAAGCCATTTAGAAACCAATCATATCGTCTCCCCTTCTATACCCACATTACATGTCTTATTTGAACCCTTTTCTCAACCCATCCTTGACCCCGATGATCCCTCTTATGCTCTTTCTCTTAAGCCTCATGATGACCCTAGAAATCCATTAAGACAACTGAAGTATAGGAATCATGAAGACCACAAGGATGACCAAGAAGAGCAATGACAATGGACGGAATGTATTAAGAATTGGCTGCAATAGATTAAGAATTCATATGCCATTGCTAAAGAATGGTTGGACAAGAACAAAGCCTTATGGTAGAATCCAAAATTGGCCTAAATTTATGAAAAGTGGCTTTGCCTTGCTCTAATACAACTAAGAGGTAAAACTAAAGAGAGTAAAGAGTGAGGTGTTGCTCAATGTGGTGTTTGTTCAGTGGGGGTTGCCCCTTTATTTATACACGGCTCTAAGGTGGTGCTCTGGTTATTCTTGGCATGAAGCCCCGGGCTACACCGCCTTAGCATGGAGCCATGCCACCGCCTATCGAAGGAGAGGCTGAGGCGCGCTAATAGTGGGTCAGCCACCCCCTAGGACCGGTCACCCCTTGACTGCACTACCTCACCACCGCCTTTGCGTTGTAGGCCATGGGCTAGTCATGGATCACTACTCCATGGGTTTTTGCCCAATTTGAATTGATTTGATGGCTGTCTCCCTTGTTCCTTTGCGCAAATCAGCATCGAAAAGCGCCTTTTGGTGATTTATTCCATGTATTTGTGTTTGTAACCTGCAAAATAATGTTCTCCAAATACATATGGAATTTGATAAATAGTAAATGCATATGTGATTAAGAGTGCTAATTTCTCCTCTTTTTGTGACTTATTTGGTGGTCAGATTTGATCGATAGAGACCACCAACACACGTACAAAGCAATAGGTTCTCTTGACCGAGGGGTCATGAGCCTGAGGGAGCACCTAGCTAACCTATCTTGCAAGCTATGGCATCTTGTGGAGCTTGTTTAGGCATGGCTATGATCATGGTATTGTGCCCACATTGTGGCATGGTGTGGCATGGTGCTACCGTGCCAGCCATGGTGGCACTATAGGCACGATGGTAGTACGTCAACCGTCCTATGCGATGTGGTCTTCATCATGGTCTTCATCATCATCTTCTGGTTTCCTAGGGCGTCGTATAGGAGTTGGTGGCCACCCCTAGGTCATTGATTGCCTTGTTGTCTTGAGGAGAGGGGGCGGGGCACAACTGAAAGCCCTAGTTTGGTTTTGGATAATTGATGAAACCTAGCACTAACCTTCGTCATGAGCGGTGATATGAGCTAGGTTGGTGCGATCCAAGTGATTGAGCAAGGTGAGGTCCATGGAGATAAAGATGGACATGTGTTGATGATGATCAAGCTCTAGCTTGGAAAAGAAGAAAGAGAAAAACAAAAACCGAGAAGATCAAGAAAAGGTATAAGATAGGTTTTTGTTTTGCACCCAAGACACCATAGAGGGTGTGAGTGACATAGGATTGATAGCCGTACTATAAAGAAGGGAAATCTTTGGCTAAATGGTTTATCGAGTGCCACTAGGTGACATGATTCTTGCATATGCATTTAGGAACATAGTGTGCTAACTCTAACCCTTGTAAAATGCTTTGAAAATTACTAACACACGTGTACACAAGTTCTACACTTTGTGGTTAGCAAGTTGGAAGCAATGGTGAAGTGGTTGTGGACTTAGAAAAAGAGAAAGGAGAGAAAGTCCACGACTGGACACTAGTCGCAAGGTGACCGGACTCACCCTAGCATGTTCGATCAATTATAGGTGAGGTGGCACAGCTGGCCGAGGAGCGACCGGACGCTGCCTCCTGCATGTCTGGTCACTTGTTGAAGGCGAGCGCATTGACATGATTGGATGCACAGGGGCTGCGTCAGGACAAGTGCTGACGTACACTGACATCAGCTGGCAGGTGAGCGAAGAGGAACGTTGAACTAACCTGACGCGTCCGGTCTAGAAAAATCCTCTCTGGATGCTTACTGGAGTTGACCGGACTCTACGTTTAGCCGAGTCAGGTCGGTTTGAGCAGCGAGTGGGATTGTTTTGACCATTGTGATCTGATGGCTGAGGTTTGAACAGGGACACGTGGCAGCCATTGGAGCGACTGGATGCTGGGCTGTGTTTGATCAGCCGGAGAGCTCCCAACGACTCTTTTTGCCTTGGGGCTCTATAAATAGGAAGGTACCGGCTTGGGTTCACTCTCTTGGCACTTTGACAAACTTGTGAGCCTAAGCAAACACCTTCCACACATCTCCATCATTGATTCATCATCATAGTGAGATTAGGGGTGATTCCAAGTGCATTTGCTTGAGAGATTGCATCTAATGGCACTTGGGGATCATTGTGGCTATGAATTTCTTATTCCTCTTGGTGGTTGCCACCAGTTAGATGGCTTGGAGCAGCGGAGGAGGATTGGCATGAGTTGGTGATTGTTCATGTCCATCTCTCGAAGATTGTGAGGGGTCTTGTGCCTTCCCCGGTGGAGAGCCAAAAGATGACTCTAGTGGATTGCTCGTGTCATTGAGTTACCTCACTTGTGGGTAGGTTCTTGTGGTGTCCAAATTGTGTGTTTGAGGTTTGTGCAACACCTCTTAGCCGCTGAACCACCAAGCGTTAGTTGACACAATGGGGACTAGCGTGCCGACAAGCACGTGAACCTCAGGAGAAAAATTGATTATCTCTTGTCCTTTGGTGTTCTCCCAATGATTGAATTGGTATTCATCTTGTGATTGGTTCACTCCTCTATGCGGTGGTATAATCACTCTACTTACTCATTTACATTCCCAAAAACTAGTTGTAGCAAGCTTTTTAGTGTAGCTAGAATTGAGAGCTTGTTTTGTAGTTTAAGTTCATCTAGTGGACCTCTTTAGTGTAGCAACTGTGAGAGCTCTTAGTGAGTAGTCACTTAGCCTCTTATGTGCCTAGTGATCATAGCAACTAGAATTATTGGATAGGTGGCTTGCAACCCTTATAGAGCTAGATCAAGTTTGCATTTCGCCATTTGTTATACTAATCAAATTGCTCTAGTGATCTTGTAGATTTTTAAATAGGCTATTCACCCCCTCTAGCCATATTAGGACCTTTCAATGATCCCTATCATTAGGACCCTGGTTCCCGCCAGCCTGGATGGCCTCTAAGTCAAGGCCCTAGTCATGGATCCCATCCCGCAATGGATAGGATCGTACTCTCGTCTCATCAAGCCATATCTGGCCGATGGTCATTGTAATTGTCGTCACTACCTCGGGTGGTATTGTCTTGTCTATGTGGTGTGGCATAGGGACAGCATTTGACCGGACCAAGGTGACTATTGTCCCCTTAGTCCTTGTGGGGTTAGTGCAGCGTGCTTGTTCTTGTCAGAGCAGGCACGCTTGGCTAGGCTCAACCTCTCCCCATTCCTTCTTGGGGTCATGATGGGGGAGAGGTCATGTGCCTTTTCAGCACCGTGCGGCTAAGGTAGGAAGAAGGGGTCATGGTTGACCCTGGCCTTATCATCTAGCCTAGTTTGCTTGGCTTAGCTAGGCCTCGGTCATTTAGGCCTTCGCTAGCTGATGTGTTGTAGACTGTATGGCCTTCTAACTAATCGGTGCCTTGAGACACCCTAGGGTTATAACCCCAACTGTAGCCCCCTGAGCATTTTTATGATCATGAAGTGATTGTGAAAGCACTGAGATGTGCGTGCGTTGGACGCGGGTTCATAGTCATGGCTTATTCGAGCTTCGTTGCTTCGACCCACTGCGGGCTTGGTGCGCTCAATGTAGTAGGTGGCTGTTCTGCTTGACCCTATCAGGATGCCCTCTCGGTGTGGTACGTGACTACTGAACCTTGCTATGTTAGTGTGCTGTGATCCGGGCTCATGACCTAGGAGGGACTGAGTAGTCTTGTCAACGTCGTACTGGTCCTACCTTTGTGAGAGTCTTGATTTTCCTGATCTCACGCAGGCATCTAACATTGGCGGTGACCTCGCATAGTTCGTGTGGCAGAACCTCCTAAGAAATTAGGCCCACGTGCATCTATAGTTGTCTCAACAGACCTCTTGATAGCGTACACGAGTTCCCAACAACTTAACAGGTCTGTCGGGTGTCCTCGGGAAACCCGAATCATCCACGAATCTTTTTCCGAACAGGATCCCAATCACAGTACATTGCAGATTACAACAAGTTTATTCAAATATATATATCAGAGTAAAATATAGCGGAAGTCTTACGATAACATAGTTTACAAACTAGTTGTTTCAAACTTACAAAACCATAAGTGTCATACAACCATAGTAGCGGGATAATATTACATTAACATTATTTTTCATACAAACTAGTGCCTTGTCCAAAGGCCATTCATCATTCCTCATCGTCATCGACTTCAAACACTGACATGCAGCAGGGACCAAAACAAGCCTACACATGCGACTCACCTGCAACAAGGGTTAACAAACCCTGAGTACAAAAGTACTCAACAAGACTGACCCGACATAAAAGGGGAGTGAAAGACTTTAGAGATGCAGGTGTTGGGGCAAGGTAAGGATGTAGCAAGATTCAAAAGTTCTTTGCCAAAAGCTTACTATTCTTGATCCTATTTTCAAGTTTTTACCCCTAAGTCTTCTTAGTTCATTATCTCAAACTAAGTGTTCATATCCCATGTTCCAATCCTTTTCATTCCATTCCTTTTCTCAAATTTTAGTAATTCACTAGTCCTGCATTGCTTCTGTAATGAAACAGTCTCCATATCCGCGAAGCATCGGCAATTCGAATTGATTCAAGTCCCAGCTGAGGATTCCTTATCACACGACATATGTAGAACTATATTCTTGCATATATCAACCTCGCTACCGGATCCTCCTATACTAAGCCGTCTCCACGCCACCCGAGAGCACAGCACACCTCCAATCTGGCCACATTCCAGCCATAAGGGTACACGCTACTCCCGCCATCTCTCCACTCCCAGTGCGTGGGCATTCATCTTAGTATTGGATTAGCCGAAGTAGGCTTACCGGAGTATGTGACCAGTACTACAAAGTGTCTCGTTCAGAAGATCCACAATGAGTGTCCTTTAAGTGACATAGTCGGCAACATTACCCAATATTCAAGATAAGTCACCCGACCTAGTCTCTAGTTCATTCTACCTTCTTTCTTTCTTTGGCTAGGAT
The DNA here is from genome assembly GCF_019320115.1 of Miscanthus floridulus. NCBI lineage: Eukaryota > Viridiplantae > Streptophyta > Magnoliopsida > Poales > Poaceae > Miscanthus > Miscanthus floridulus. The sequence goes on from NC_089585.1 coordinate 40,595,028, forward strand.
GCCATCTTTGATTGTATCGAAACTTTTACTTTGAAAGCCTACCATAAAGCATACTAAGCATTCTACGCCTTTGTAAATGAAATCATCTTCAAGGATGGTAAACAATTAACAAGGTAGGCAATGCATCAAGTAGGTAACATTTGAAATAATCAACTTAATGCAATAGGTAACATAGGTGATAAACTTTTCAAAGTAAACAAGGTAATGGTTTAATGCATAAACCGGGGCTTGCCTTCGTTGACGATCTCAGGGTTTCGGATCAGTACCACAAATATCGAATCCCGAGACAACCGGGGATTCTTCCACAACTTGCTCAACTAGGATTGGTTCACTCTCGGATTCTACACGAAATAATAACATATGCTTCAACATGATGATAATGTAAACATGATGCTTTCATGGTGCATTGAAATATAATAACACCTTGAGTACAACTTTCCTTCATGATACAGTTGCAAGCCAACAAAACCAACTTGCAATTCTACCATCAAGGACCACACAAAAATGTTTACTAAGAAACCCTACAAGCTTCTAAAGAACTACCCAAAGTTTCACTCCAAAGTTCTACCCTTAATGAATGAAATCACTCATTAACTAAACTCTAACCTGACACTTTAATGACCTAGGGCTTATGACCTAAGTGACTTGACCAAATTGATCTTGAAACCCTACTGGTCACAAAACATGACTAAAACAAGATCAAACTCTAACCTAACACTTAGAGTTTGCTTTTATTCATTTTTGAATTAATTTGGAAATAAGCCCAAAATGAACTTATTCCAAATGACCTCATAATTTTATGCAAGCTTCCTCATGACAAATTAGTGTACTGAAACCAAATTTCATAATTTTTGGAGTTATATAGTGGCCTACAAAAATCATGGAAATTACATTTATCAATTAATTGAGCAATTTTCATCACATTCAAAAATTACTGTAAATCAATATTTCATATTTTTCCTAAATAATATTCATCACAGAGAGGTCACACAAAAATTTTCATAATTTTTGGAGCTCTAAATAAATCTACACAAAAATAACAAAAATAGACACTATTCATCCATTTCTGAAAATAGAAAAATTCCATTTTGAACTACGCAGTCGCTGACATACGGGACCCACTTGTCATCCCTAACCTTCGGCTTTGACCGCGACGACGATGGCGCAGACCGACGCTAACTCACCGACGGTGAGTCCAACGGCAATGGCCAAGGTACCAAAACACTCACAATAACATGGCGCACCAATTGGAGACACTAGCTAACTCAATCATGGCACGATTCGAGGCTGACACCGGCCATGGAGGATGCGGTGGCACGGCAGCACTGTGCCAGTGACAGGAGAATGGTGTAATTAAATAAATAGCTCAGAAAGCATCAGTAGCATACCCCAAACGTGTTGAAGCAAAGAACAAGACCGGAGGAGCTACGGTGACGCGGTTTGATGGTGACAGTGATCACGGCGGAGCAGACTTCACCGACGGTGGTGTTTCAACGACTGCAGTGGGCAAAACGAGCAAGCAACAGGTCATAGAGCATCATGGGAACAAGGTAGAGCTGACGGCATACCAAGCACGAGCAGAGACAAACCGTGGAGCTCTGGTAACGGTGAGGTGAACACGACGGTGGTCCGGCCGGCCGTGAGGAAGAAGAACGTGGACAGCGAGTTCCCGGCGAAATCAAGCTATAACAACAGGTCGGTTGGAGACGCAAGGAGTAGGTGGAGCTAGGACACTGCTTTGCTAAGACTGGCTTGCACTGAGGAGGCGAGGGGAGCTCGACGGAGTTAAGGCAGCGGCGTCGGGAAATAGAGGAGAGAAAGAAAAGCCAATAACGGCGTTGGAGCTTTATAGCGCGGCCAAGAGAGCGAGGGGACGACACGCAGTGAGCATCCCATGCCAGCGCAAAGCCGAGGGCAGCCACGGGCGCATCTGGAAGGCCGGAGAAAGGACACCGGCGGTGGGGCGTTGGTCGTGCACTGTTCACCAGAATTATAGAATTGCCATCCGTTTTAAAATTCAAATTACTCCCAAATTTGTATAACAACTCAAAAATCTCCAAAAATAAAAGTTGTTCAAAATCAAAAGTTCTACAACTTTGCTTAAATGAACATTTTCAAATTCTGCCTCCATTTTGAAATTTGAATTTGGGGTGCATTTGAGCATTTGAATCATTTCAAAATTACTCCAAATTTTATATGTAAACTTTAAAAACTTTGAATACCAAAGTTGATCCTTATAAAATAAGCTTCAACTTTGCTTTTTGTCACACCCCCAAATTCCAAATGGATTTTGAAATAGACAGAAGGGGCAAAAAGGACTTTTATGATTTGAATTTGAATTCAAATTTAATTTGTTTACCTTTTTACTTAACTATGATTTTTGACCAGTTACATGGCCCATTAGGGTTATTTGAGTCAATTGACACATGGTCTCACATGATCACATGAAATTTGACCCTTGTGGTCATGATCTTTATTTAGAGTTTTGGATCACATTACATCACATAAATAACAACTTATGAAATAAAGCTTATTTAGTGAATGCATTCAAAATTTTCTACTTTATGAATGCTTTGCAATGCATATGATGACATGTCAAGTTTTAGTGCTAGGTCAAAACACTAGAGGTGTTACAACCCTTCCCCCTTAAAGAAATCTCAGTCCCGAGATTTAAAACCTAAGGCTAAGTAATGGAAAAGGAAATGTGTCAAGCTAACACATCATAACTTTGTTCAAAAAAGCTAGTGAGGGGTTTTCCATTCTTTTGACAAAAGAGACAAGTTACAACATAGACAAGGTATTGCAACTAAATAGAAGCGAAGAAGTCAGGAAAGTTTTCTTCTAAGTAATCCTCGGACTCCCAAGTAGCTTCATCTTTAGTGTGTTGATTCCATTGTACTTTGTAGAACTTGATTGTACGTCTTCGAGTGACTCGATCTTTCTGATCTAAGACTCTAATGGGGTACTCGGCATAAGTCAAATCAGGTTCTAGTTCTACATCACCAAAGTCGATCACTTGGTCAGGTACTTGAAGACACTTCTTTAACTGGGATACATGGAAGATATCATGCACAGCTGACATGTGATCTGGTAGCTTGACGCGATAGGCTGACCGGTCCACATCGTTGTTGGATTTGAAAAGGACCGACATAACTGGGGCGCCAACTTTCCCCGAATCCCAAAACGATGAACTCCTTTCATCGGCGATACTTTGAGGTAGACATGATCTCCCACTTTGAATTCTAGCGGTCGTCTCCTCTTATCAGCATAGCTTTTCTATCGGGATTGAGCTACCTTCATATTAGCTTGTATGAGTTTAACTTTCTGTTCAGCTTCCTTGACCACATCCGGTCCCAAAGAACCAACGTTCTCTAGCTTCTGACCAATTTAAAGGTGTCTGGCATCTACGGCCATACAATGCTTCGAATGGTGCCATTTTAATGCTCTCTTGATAGCTATTGTTATATGAGAATTCAGCTAAGGGAAGGCATTCATCCCATTTAGCACTATAGGAAAGGACACATGCTCTCAACATATCTTCAAGAATTTGATTTACCCTTTCAGTCTAGTCCATCTGTTTATGGATGATAAGCAGAACTATGGATAAGTTTGGTTCCCAAAGACTCATGTAAACTTTTCCAAAACTTGGATACGAACAATGACCCTCTATCAGAGACAATGGTCTTGGGTGCCCCATGCAGACTGAAGATTCTATCAAGATAAAGCTTTGCATACTATTCCGCTCGATATTTATCTCTGACTGGTAAGAAATGAGCTATCTTGGTTAGACGATCAACAATAACCCATATTGAATTGTAGCCTGCAGATGTCCTAGGCAATCCCACGATGAAGTCCATACAGATATCTTCCCACTTCCAAGATGGAACTGGCAATGAATGTAATGGACCTGCAGTCTTCATGTGAACCGCTTTGACTCTCTGACAAGTATCACATTTGGCCACATATTGAGCTATTTCTATTTTCATTTTGGTCCACCAATATCTCTTTCTCAGATCATGATACATTTTGTTGCTACCTGGATGAATGGAGTATCTTGTAGAATGAGCTTCATCAAGAATCTACTTTCACAGCTCCAGACTTTTGGGTACTACCAATCTATCTTTGAACCATACGACATCGGATTCATCAATATTGAAACATGTTGGTTTTCCAGATCTGACTTTATCTTTGATATGGGCTATACCCTTACTTTTCCGTTGAGCAACAATGATCTGATCTTTGATAGTGGACTCAACTGCAATATTGGACAGGGAACCTTGTTCTATGATTTGTAAATTCAGATGCTCCATCTCTTGACACAATGTTCGTTGCATAGGTTTCACAGTCAGACAATGGCAATGACTCTTGCGACTCAGGGCATCGGCAACCACATTAGCCTTGCCCGGATGATAATGCACTTCTAAGTCATAATCTTTGATAAGTTCTAACCATCTTCTTTGCCTCATATTCAACTCTGACTGAGTGAAGATATATTTCAAACTTTTGTGATCCATATAGATATGACAGATATTGCCCAATAAATAATGTCGCCAAACCTTGAGTGCATGAACAACAGCGGCTAATTCAAGATCATGGGTGGGGATAATGTTCTTCATGCTTCTTGAGTTGTCTAGAAGCATACGCTATGACTCTACCTTCTTGCATAAGGACATAGCCAATACCAATTCTAGATGCATCACAATAGATATCAAACGGCCTCTCGATATCAGGTTGTGCTAATACTGGTGCAGTTGTCAGCAACTTCTTTAATGTTTGAAAGGCCTTCTCACATTCTGTTGACCATACAAACTTAGTTTGATTTTTTAGCAGTTCAGTAATTGGACTTCGCAATTCTGGAGAAGTTAGGGATGAACCGACGATAATAACCTGCCAACCCTAGAAAACTAAGAACTTGATGAACAGTGGTAGGTGCTCTCCAGTTAAGGACTTCTTCTACCTTGCTCGGATCAATAGCTATACCTTCAGCAGATAACACATGACCTAGAAATTGTACTTCCTCTAACCAGAATGCACATTTACTGAATTTGGCATATAATTTGTGGTCTCTTAATCGTTGTAGAACAATGCGGAGATGTTCCGCATGTTCCTCTTTGCTCTTAGAATAGATAAGAATGTCATCAATGAACACCACTACAAACTTATCCAACTCGGGCATGAAAACTGAGTTCATCAGGTACATGAAATGAGCCGAGGACATTGGTCAGCCCAAAAGACATGACTAAATACTCATATAGACCATATCGGGTAGTAAACGTTGTCTTCGGCACATCTTCCTGTCTGATCTTAATCTGGTGATAGCCTGATCTCAAGTCTATCTTCGAGAACACCTTAGCTCCCGCAAGTTGATCAAAAAGCAAATCAATTCGGGGTAAGGGGTATTTGTTCTTTATGGTGACTTCATTTAACGGCCGATAGTCAATACATAACCTTAAGGTTTGGTCCTTTTTCTTTATGAAGATAGCAGGGCATCCCCAAGGTGATGAACTGGGTTGAATGAAACCCTTGTCTAACAACTCTTGTAGTTGGATTTTTAATTCTGCTAGTTCTTTGGGTGGCATCCTATATGCTCTTCTAGGACACAGGTGTCATTCCTGGTTTTCAGATCAATTCTAAACTCTACATCTCGGTCTAGTGGTAGACCATGCAGATCATCAGGGAAAGACATCCGTAAATTCACATACCACCGAATTTTCTCGGCTTCTTCAACAGTAGTTGCACAGACTATTCCAACCGTACTCTTAGGAAAGGGAAGTTGGATGAGAAGTTGGGTTTTGCTGTCAGGTACATTTACCCTTATGGTTCTATGCATGACATCTATGATAGCCCCAGTGTTGAGTTAACCAGTTCATACCAAGGATCACATCTATATCTTGATCCTTTAATATCAGCATGTTGGTAGGGAACTCATATCCTCCCAAATCAATAGGTACATGCTGAACTATCTCCCTTGTACAGATTCATCCCCTAGGGCGACTGTATATGATATGGTTCTTTTGTTTCCCCAATAGTTATCCCATGCTTCACAACAAATGTACGATTGATGAATGTATGGGATGCACCAGAATCAAATAAGGTAATTGCAGGATGCTTAGCAATGGGAAACATACCAATCATTACTGGTTCTCCTTCTAGAATAGATTCCACCTGAGTATAGAAGACCCTTCTAGTTTTCTTCTCAGCCTGACCCTTCTGACTGTTCTGAGCATTGCCCTTGTACTGATTCTGAGCTTGAGTAACAGGGGCTTTAGGTGCATTAGGATTACTCTTCCTGGGATACGAACATTCTCGGGAAAAGTGTCCAGGGTTTACCACAATTATAACATGGATAATTGTGATTCTAGGGAGTAGTAGTGTGGTTTGCATTATTTGTATTATTTTGCTGCTGTGGTGCTTGATGAGGATAAGGCATATTAATTGCAAGGCGAATAAAGATTTACTGCCTGCTTTGGCTTTGTTGTGGGCGGAATGGCGCACGGCCATGATTCTGAGGATGGTAGACCATCTTTTGATGCTTTCCACTTGATGATCCGGAAGTAGATACTCTCTTTTTCTTTGCCTCCTTGTGTCGGCGGTAATTCTCTTCTGAAGTGATAGCAATGTTGACTGTCTCATGATAAGTTGCGTTGCCACAAGTTGCCATCATGGTCTGAAGTTTGGTGTTCAGGCCTCTTAGAAATGATTCTTCTTCTTCCTATCAGTATTCACATACTCTATAGCATACTATGACAGGTGATTGAAGCACCCAATATAGTGCATCACCGGGTGCTCCCCTTGCTTAAGAGCCAAAAACTCTTCTAACTTCATAGTCATCACACCATCTGGAATATAGTGTGCCCTGAAGGCATCCTTAAACTCCATCCAGGTGATTTGGTGACCAGCGGGCTGTACAGCTACCAAATTTGCCCACCTAGGCACCAGCAGCTCCTCGGAGTTGCTGTACCGCAAACCTTGGTTTCTGAATCTCAGGTATAGTGAATCAGCTCAAACTTTTGCTCCATTGTCCAGAGCCAATCGTCAGCTTCTAAAGGCTCTTCTGTCCTTAGAGAACATAGGTAGGACGTGTGTCAGTAAAATCAATATAGGTTGACTCATCATTTCCATTATTATAGGCGGCCACTGATTAGGGTGTGGTGCCTGTTGGTTCTGAGCCAATTCCCTTAACAACCTAGCATTCTCCTGTCGTTGCATTGACTGAGTGCGGCTATGGCATCTGCCATAGTCAGAAGGCATTGGTGGAGGATTTGGGATATCATCATGGTCTTGCGAGGTACTTGCACCAGCTCGGGTGATAGGACGAGGCATCTGTTAGAGAGACACATTTATTTACATTATTATTTATTGAAAGCAGTTAAAAGGTTTCATGCTACAAAGGGTTACTTATTTATATTACATGTCTTGTATCCCACAAGACAACCCTGGTTTACTAGAAAAGCAGTAAAGGAACTATTACTACTCCAAGCTCTCAGTCATCGGCATCCGTGTCCATACCGAACGAAACCTCATCTTCATCTGAGAAGTACACTAATTCCTCAGGGTCCTCCTCCTCTTCTTCATCATGGATTTCTCCTGGATCTACAATCATTTCTTCATCTATAACTTCACCATCCCCATGAGGAGGATGAAGTTGAGCGTACATCATGTGAACATTCTCATGAAGAATGGCATTGTCCATCTCCATGTCTTCTATGTAGAACTCCAACTCATGGATGCGTTCGTTGGCCGCATCCTCTCGTGTCTAGGCTTCATTCCACAACTTGGTATTCTTGGTGATGTCCCTTCGCATTTCCACCAGCTTCTCTTGATCTTTGGCATGAGCTTGACGAAGAGTGTTGAGCTCCATGGTAAGGTTCTCGATGTTGGTGGGATTGCTTGAAGATCCTTCATCTCCTAAGGTCCTAGAACTTCCTTCACCAAGCTCATGGTTTCGTGGTGCCAACTGGTGATGAGGGACTCTGTGAGGTCCGGTGGACTTGTGTGTGGTTATCTTGGTCTTTGCCATAGCCTGAAGAAGTTAGGGTAGGACTATAAGAATAGCTTGAGGATAATGGAGGTTAGCAAGAATGGGATTGACATTACTTACCCAACCACTTTTAAGGGGAATTATTATGCAAGGTGTTCAAGCATGATGCATGAATCAATCTTACGAATCTAGGTAACAAAAGATTTATATAATCAAAGGTACTAGATTTTTAATACATAGGACAAACCTAATCATATTATCCTGCCATGAACTTTCAAATAAGATAGGATTGAGGCTAGATCAGAGGTAAGAAGAAAGAAATTTGAACTTTAAAATATCAAGTTTACTTTCTTTTATCCAAATCAATTTGAAGGTTTTCCAAAGTAACCTACAATGATCTTAGATAGGACCTGCTCTGATACCAGCTGTGGCAGAACCTCCTAAGAAATCAGGCCCACGTGCATCTATCGTTGTCTCAACAGACCTCTGATAGCAGTACACGAGTTCCCAACAACTTAACAAGGTCTATTCGGGTGTCCTCGGGAAACCCGAATCATCCACGAATCTTTTCCGAATAGGATCCCAATCATAGACATTGTCGATTACAATAGTTTATTCAAATATATACATCAGAGTAAAATATAGCGGAAAGTACTTATGATAACATAGTTTACAAACCAGTTGTTTCAAACTTACAAAACCATGAGTGTCATACAGCCATAGTAGCTGGGATAATATTACATTAACATTATTTTTCATACAAACTAGTGCCTTGTCCAAAGGCCATTCAGCATTCCTCATCGTCATCGACTTCAAACACTGACATGCAGCAGGGACCAAAACAAGCCTGCACATGCGACTCACCTGCAACAAGGGTTAACAAACCCTAAGTACAAAAGTACTCAACAAGACTGACCCGACGTAAAAAGGGGAGTGAAAGACTTTAGAGATGCAGGGTTGGGGCAAGGTAAGGATGTAGCAAGATTCAAAAGTTCTTTGCCAAAAGCTTACTATTCTTGATCCTATTTTCAAGTTTTTACCCCTAAGTCTTCTTAGTTCATTATCTCAAACTAAGTGTTCATATCCCATGTTCCTAATTCCTTTTCATTCCATTCCTTTTCTCAAATTTTAGTAATTCACTAGTCCTGCATTGCTTCTAGTAATGAAATGAGTCTCCATATCCACGGAGCACCGGCAATTCGAATTGATTCAAGTCCCAGCTGGGGATTCCTTATCACACGACATATGTAGAACTTAATCTTGCATATATCAACCTCGCTACAGATCCTCCTATACTAAGCCGTCTCCACGCCACCCGAGAGCACAGCACACCTCCAATCCAGCCACATTCCAGCCATGAGGGTACACGCTACTCCCGCCATCTCTCCACTCCTAGTGCGTGGGCATTCGTCTTAGTATCGGATTAGCCAAAGTAGGCTTACCAGAGTATGTGACCAGTACTACAAAGTGTCTCGTTCAGAAGATCCACAATGAGTGGCCTTTAAGTGACATAGTCGGCAACATTACCCAATATTCAAGATAAGTCACCTGACCTAGTCTCTAGTTCATTCTACCTTCTTTCTTTCTTTGGCCAGGATGCCATCTTTGATTGTATCGAAACTTTTACTTTGAAAGCCTACCATAAAGCATACTAAGCATTCTACGCCTTTGTAAATGAAATCATCTTCAAGGATGGTAAACAATTAACAAGGTAGGCAATGCATCAAGTAGGTAACATTTGAAATAATCAACTTAATGCAATAGGTAACATAGGTGATAAACTTTTCAAAGTAAACAAGGTAATGGTTTAATGCATAAACCGGAGGCTTGCCTTCGTTGACGATCTCGGGTTCCGGATCAGTACCACAAATATCGAATCCCGAGACAACCGGGGATTCTTCCACAACTTGCTCAACTAGGATCGGTTCACTCTTGGATTCTACACTGAAATAATAACATATGCTTCAACATGATGATAATGTAAACATGATGCTTTCATGGTGCATGAAATATAATAACACCTTGAGTACAACTTTCCTTCATGGTACAGTTGCAAGCCAACAAAACCAACTTGCAATTCTACCATCAAGGACCACACAAAAATGTTTACTAAGAAACCCTACAAGCTTCTAAAGAACTACCCAAAGTTTCACTCCAAAGTTCTACCCTTAATGAATGAAATCACTCATTAACTAAACTCTATCCAACACTTTAATGACCTAGGGCTTATGACCTAAGTGACTTGACCAAATTGATCTTGAAACCCTACTAGGTCACAAAACATGACCAAAACAAGATCAAACTCTAACCTAACACTTAGGGTTTGCTTTTATTCATTTTTGAATTAATTTGGAAATAAGCCCAAAATGAACTTGTTCCAAATAACCTCAAAATTTTATGCAAGCTTCCTCATGACAAATTAGTGTACCAAAACAAGTTTCATAATTTTTGGAGTTATATAGTGGCCTACAAAAATCATGGAAATTACATTTATCAATTAATTGAGCAATTTTCATCAGATTCAAAAATTACTGTAAATCAATATTTCATATTTTCCTAAATAATATTCATCACAGAGAGGTCACACAAAAATTTTCATAATTTTTGGAGCTATAAATAAATCTACACAAAAATAACAAAAATAGACACTATTCATCCATTTCTGAAAATAGAAAAATTCCATTTTGAACTACACAGTCGCTGACATACGGGACCCACTTGTCATCCCTAACCTCCGGCTTTGACCGCGACGACGACGGCGCTGACCGACTGCTAACTCACCGATGGTGAGTCCAACGGCGATGGCCAAGGTACCAAAACACTCACAATAACATGGCGCACCGATTGGAGACACTAGCTAACTCAATCATGGCACGATTCGAGGCTGGCGCAGGCCATGGCGGACGCGGTGGCAAGGCAGCGCTGTGCCAGGTGATAGGAGAATAGTATTAATCAAATAAATAGCTCAGGAAGCATTAGTAGCATACCCCGAACGTGTTGAAGCAAAGAACAAGACCGAAGGAGCTACGGTGACGCGGTTCGACGGTGACAGCGATCATGGCAGGAGCAGACTTCGCCGACGGTGGTGTTCCGGTGACTACAGTGGGCAAAATGAGCAAGCAACAGGTCATAGAGCATCATAGGAACAAGGTGGAGCTGATGGCATACCAAGCACGAGCAGAGACAGACCGTGGAGCTCTGGTCACGGTGAGGCGAACGCGACGGTGGTCCGGCCGGCCGTGAGGAAGAAGAACGTGGACAGCGAGTTCTCTGGGAAATCAAGCTGTAACAATAGGTCGGTTGGAGGCGCAAGGAGCAGGTGGAACTGGGACACTGCTTTGCTAGGACTGGCTTGCGCTGAAGAGGCGAGGGGAGCTCGCCGGAGCTGAGGCAGGCGGCGTCGGGAAACAGAGGAGAGAAAGAAAAGCCGACGACGGCGTCAGAGCTTTATAGCGCGGCCAAGAGAGCGAGGGAACGACACGCAGTGAGCATCCCGTGCCAGCATGAAGCCTGAGGGCGGCCACGGGCGCGTCTAGAAGGCCGGATAAAGGACGCCGGCGGTGGGGCGGTGGTCGTGCACTGTTCACCAGAATTACAGAATTGCCATCCATTTTAAAATTCAAATTACTCCCAAATTTGTATAACAACTCAAAAATCTCCAAAAATAAAAGTTGTTCAAAATCAAAAGTTCTACAACTTTGCTTAAATGAACATTTTCAAATTCTGCCTCCATTTTGAAATTTGAATTTGGGGTGCATTTGAGCATTTGAATCATTTCAAAATTACTCCAAATTTTATATGTAAACTTTAAAATCTTTGAATACCAAAGTTGATCCTTATAGAATAAGCTTCAACTTTGCTTTTTGTCACACCCCTAAATTACAAATAGATTTTGAAATAGACAGAAGGGGCAAAAAGGACTTTTATGATTTAAATTTGAATTCACATTTGATTTGTTTTCCTTTTTACTTAACATTGATTTTTGACCATTTACATGGCCCATTAGGGTTATTTGAGTCAATTGACACATGATCTCACATGATCACATGAAATTTGACCCTTGTGGTCATGATCTTTATTTAGAGTTTTGGATCACATTACATCACATAAAATAACAACTTATGAAATAAAGCTTATTTAGTGAATGCATTCAAAATTTTCTACTTTATGAATTCTTTGCAATGCATATGATGACATGTCAAGTTTTAGTGCTAGGTCAAAACACCAGAGGTGTTATAGTTTGCCACATGGCACGGGAGTTTTAGGCTATTTGGTCCACCCTTGGGCCTATAAACATGGGCTTCCCTTCTGTTTGAGCCACTTATGGCTGCAACTACAAACTGTACCCTGCCTTCCTGCTGAAAGAGTGAGGAAATGGGAGGGAAAAGTTTGAGGAGAACCATGTGGTTCCTGCCATATGTCCCTCTGAGGGTTGTCTGTGGTGGCTGCAACCAGTGTCGCCCTTTCAACAACTTGTGCTAGAAGGAAATTTGCGAGCATGGAGGTGAGAGGCGGTGAAGATGTCAGTTCCTTGTGAAATCATTAGGAACCTAACACCTTATCCTCTTATCATCGATATCTATTTTGGTCTATGGGTTGTGGTAGCGCGATGAGGTCCACAAGATGTTTTGTCTTGCCTCTCTTGTGCTTTCACAGTCGGCGGACTGAGAGGTGTTGTTGTCACTCATGGCGGTGTCTAGCGTTTTGTGCCCCTTGTGTGGCAGTGGTTGCATCTACAATCATTAGGCGGTGGATAAAGGGAGATTCCTCTTTATTCATGCCCCATCTTGTGAGTGGCTCACCCGCTCTAGAGGTTCAAGGGAACTCAAATTTTGCCAAATTCTTTCTCTTCATGCTGTGGTTTTTTCTATTATCGTGGCAAGCCCCTGAGCAATGGGTCAGGATCAAGCTCATTGACGTGAGGTCACCGAATAGGAAGGGTTATTGCTCCCTAGTTGGGAGGTCACTTCATGACTTTTCTTGACCATTCGCAAGACTTTTCTTGGCTTTGGTCTGGATTAGGCTTATGGCCCTTAGTTGTAAGCGCGTTCAAGTTGTGACCACATTTTTTGGATTTTACATTGCCTTATGATGGTGACATCATTACTTTACCTTGGCTGATTGTCCCATTGATCGCTCCTAAACTAGTCGTGAGCCTCTTGTTGGTTCATGAGTTCAATGGAGCTAGCCTTAGGTCCTAGACCTAGGGTATCAGGAGGGACTAGGCCGTATTTCACCTACTAGTCTGGTTGTGCCAGAAGGGTATTTTTTCCATAATTATTCGAGGAGTTGTTGCCCTGACCTCTCTCCAGCTCAGTCATGAGGGTTTTTGTGATCATGCACCGGCTCATAAGTCTTGGACATTAGGCTTCTTCCATGTGACCAAGCCATGATCATGTTTTGGGCTTCACATTGTCGTGTTACCTCGGCCATCTGCCTTGTCGATCTCTCCTAGAGAGGTTAGGGACCTCTGACGGTTTGTGAGTCTCTAGAGCTAGCCTTGGGTCTTGGACCCAGGACATAGGGAAGAACTTGGTCGTTGCTGGGCCTCGATTCCTTTGGGGGGTCACTCTAGTTTTCCCTAGTGTCCTTGTTGACATCGATAGGTCATGTTGCCTTATTATAGGTGGGTTTGGTTTCACCCCATGTGGGGAGAGGCATGTCCACCGTAACCACGCGGTCGAAGCGGTGCACCTCATCGGGGTCGATGGGTAATCTGAGCGGGACCCAATATCCTCCCCAATCGATATGGAGTTTGGCCATGCCTCATCAAGAGACATCTTATAAATCATCGGCCATCAATCACATTGGTCTCCAACCACCTTCATAGTGGCTAGAGGACAAGATGCCTCCCCCAAAGGGGGTTAACCTAAGAGTCTTCAAAGTGGATGACTCAGACATAGGGAGAGACGGCCCATGTGGCTCCACACCACCAATTAGAGACACTAGGGGCCTATCTCCTCCCTGCCCCTATCCCTTTTGTGGCCTCGAGCCCTTCTAAGGACTGGTGTAATAGAGAGTTTCCTAAGGATGACATGGGGTCATGGATGCGGAGGGCTGTTCGGCATGTGAGCCTAGGGGACCTGTTGTCCTCCCCTAGCCACTTCATGTCCTGACGGTGCCCTCTTGTGAGCAGTTGTGCACCATAAAATGCATGCATGTGAATCAAAAGATAATGAAGATGAAAGGTACTAGGCTTTACTTAGGATATGTTACCGTGTTGGCATCCACCGCTCAGTCTATCGTTCGGGCACCTCCCCTAGCGCCACGAGAAAGTTGTTAGTAAATGCTGGAGGAAACACATGCATTCGACGTACCTCCTGTGACCATTGTCAGGGTCTTGTGTCACCTAGGAGACTAAACCACCACGTCTTTTGCCTCTTGATTACGAGTCCATCTTGGAGTTTGGGCCCATCTTGAAAGCCAACCACCGTCTTCTCTGCCTTCATCTTCATGCAGTCTATTTAAGCCGAGGGAGAGGAGGGTAGTGAATCTCATCCCTACTTCTCCCCCAACTTTTGGGTTTCCTCGACAGTCCCGTCCAAGTGATAGGATAGCTATTTTCTTCAAGTGCCATGGTTCGTAGCCCATCTTGATGGGTTCACCATCGCTGGGAGGGATCTTTGGAGATCGGGCTCTACCACACCCTGTCAGGCATTTGTCCTCCATAGGTGTTAGAGGAAGTTCCATGAAGATGGGCAGGATCGCTTCCATGGGAGGCTCAGGCCACTGGGTTCCCCCATGGTTGGCGTGCATGTAGCTCTTAGCTTTGGGTCTAGGAACATTCGAGTGTTGACTTGGCGGCTCACGTTGTTGGCTCATCGCCAGGCGTTCCTCTCTGCTCTATTAGAAGCAGCATAAGGGCAGTTCCTAGTGGGGCTCCTTTTTTAATTAGATGTTAGAGGAAGCTCTGTGAGGTGGTTCTCTCTGAGGCTTCTTTCGACAGTCCTCTCCTGCTCATGATGCGACTCTAAAGGCTATAGACATCTTGAACCGGTCTCTTCGCTTCTTGAGATGCCCATCATGAGCAGGAGGGGATCTAACAATCGTTGTAACCTTGGGTCCATCTAGTCCTATAACATGTTAGACCAGATGTCTTTGTTCATGGTTTGGAAGCCAATGATCGTAAGACTTAGGACAATGTTGTAATTGGCAACCACATAAGTTTTTTAGGCTTTGATGTATGTGTTTTTCTTTTGATTTTTATTTTTGTCATCGCCATTGTCAACTATTTGAATGACTTATCTCAATGATCCTTGGCACAAAGGGTTTTGCCTGAGCTAGTTGGTCACTGTGTTGTTGATTCTCATGAATCACTCTACCTAGTTAGGCTCATCATTGAGTCATTGCCTAGTTGTGGTGATTCATGTTTGTATGCCATGGCGTACTCCGCCGCAATCGCGGGAGGCAGGCGTATTTGTCCTTGCTGAGCTCATTTGCTCAGTCTTCTTTTCTTGAGTGCGCTGGATCAGCCATGGATGATTATTTGCTTTTGGTTCGAGGGGGTCGGCTTACTCAAGCATCATGCGCGCTAAGGGCTGCTTGGTTGCCGTGGAGCCTACTGCTCCTAGATGCGGTTTTGATGGCGTGTGAACCTATCTTGTTGTGTTACTGCCTGAGTTCCTCTTGCTTAGGTTCGAATGTGCTCCTTCCCTATTAGCCTTGTGAGCATAGGTGCATGTCCTAGCCTAGGGACTGGCCTACAAAGCTGAATGTTATGTGGCCCAATGCTGTGATCAAGGCGTCGGGGTTGGGTCACCGATCTATTTTGATGCAAGAAGGAATCAAGCAGAGGGCATAGGGTTTGATTTTCCCTGTTCCACCTACTCGAGTAGAGTAGCGCTCTATTTCCTTTTGCTCCCCACTCTCGTGAGTGCCCGACTTTGCCAGTAGAGCTGGTCCAGGAGGCTTTGTCTGGAAGGTGCCCTATTGTGGTTGAGAGGTTGGGAAATAGTTTACCGTTCTATTCTAGCCATGGGTACGCATGAAAAGTCTCTAAATAGGTCCCTCATTTGATGACAGATGGTGTTTAGGCTTTACATACATGTATGAGGTACTTGGCGTATTCGTTTGACACTCTGTAGCTCTTTTGCTTACTTTCTGTTCGAATTGGAATGTGCTTCATCCCCTTAGTCCTATGCTCAGTGAACGCATATCTTAACCTAGGGGTTGGCCCACGAGGCTAAAATGTACGTGATCCGTTGGAGCAACAGAACGACGAGGGATGATCGTAGATCTTGCACGATGCAAGAAGGAAGCGAAGAGAAGAAGGACATGAGCTCTCTTTCCCTTTACTCCCTAGGCCTTGAGTGAACAGGTTTCATGTTTCCTCTTAGGCTCATGCATAGGTGCCTAGCCTTGCCTAGGAGATGGTCTGTTGGGTCAGCCGGGGTGACCTAAGCGAGAGGCCAGGACATGGGTCACCGGCTCGTCATGGCATGGGGAGCGATTGGCAGACGCTTGGGAAAGGGTCGCTAGAATGGTGACAAACGGTGCTATGTCATGGAACATGTATATGTGACATGATGTGAGGCCTACATGAGTGAACCATGTTCGGCTACTAGCATGAGTCGGATCGGGTCACTCAAGGACCTAAGCGGCTCTAAGATGAGGTGTATGCGCATGTTGTTCCATGGCTCACTCCATGGGTTGGTTGTGCTTCTCTAGAGCTAAGGCAAGCCTACATGTGTATGTGGACGTGTTTGGGTAGAGCAGATAGAGTCAAAGATGATGTATCTGATAGATGTTCAGGAAGCTATCGTCTGACCAGTTGTCGTTGCTTAGGGTGTAGCGAGCCCCCAAATGTCTGCTCATGATGAAGCCATCGCGACCTTCAGGGCCATGAGCTGATGAGGGTGCTTCTTTAGTGCTTGGAACTGTCATAGCCTGATGTGGGTTGACTTCTTGGTTGGCTCTGGGTTGACCTTTGCCGGCTCACCATCCTTAGTGGGTCTAGGAACCCCCGAGGGTGACATTCTTCGAGCTTGGTCCGCTGTTGCTTTTGGCCAGGAGGGCCAATGTGTTCTGGTGCTTGAGCCCTTATGGCATGATGATGTCATAATTGTCATGTCCCTGCCTTTGGGTGTGGTTGCTGCTATCACCGAAGAGCTAGCGCGATCCCACCGCTACAAAAGTGGGTTCTGACTATGACATGGTTTGATTCGCTTACCGCTACACGTGGTGCACTTAGAAAGTCCACCTCCTCGGACGCACATGCCATCAAGTGATGACTGATAGTTCACTAAAACTTATCAGTTCAACTTGTTCATCATGCAGGGCTAGATCTTGGTTCTAGGCTTGGCCCTGCGCGGTGTGGCGCTTGTTGGCTGCCCGATTAAAGCTCTAGTTTGGTTTTGGTGAATTGATGAAACCCTAAGTGCTAACCTAGTTTATCAAAGTGATTATGAGATAGGTAGCACTACTCCAAGTGGTGAAGCAAATGAAGATCATGACATGATGACAGTGATGCCATGGTGATGATCAAGTGCTTGGACATGGAAAAGAAGAAAGAGAAAAACAAAAAGCTCAAGGCAAAGGTGAAATTGATAGGAGCTTTTCGGTTTAAGTAATCGAGACACTTAGCAAGTGTGATCACATTTAGGATCAATAGTCATACTATTAAGTGGGGTCAAACTCGTATCGAAATATAGTTATCAAAGTGCCACTAGATGCTCTTACTCATTGCATATGCATTTAGGATCAAGTAGAGTGCTAACACCCTTGAAAACAATTGTGAAAATATGCTAACACATGTGCACAAGGTGATACACTTGGTAGGTTGGCACATTTGATCAAGAGGTGGTGAAGTTTGGGGTCAAAAGGAGAAGTTTCATATTGACCTGGACTCTGCCTTGGGCAGTGACCGGACTCTGACCCCACGTCTGATCAGTGGCAGTGTAGTGAAGGCTACCCTCGATCCCTTGACCAGACGCTGAAGAGAAAGAGGGACCAAACGCGTAGGGGGTGTGTCCAGTCACCTAGTGACATACGGTGACACAAGCAACAGAGAGAGGCTGAGTTGATAGGACATAGGCCTAGGGTCCGGTCATGAGACACCGAACGCGTCCGATCATGAATTTCTACCTCTAGAACCTTACTAGAAGTGATCAGAACGCCTAGGTGATGGTGCAGTCTAGTCCTACACTATAGTGCATCCGGTCACAACTTAACACTGTGGCACGAAGCTCACTAGCCATTAAGATTGGGAGCTCAACATTTGAGGCTGATGACAAATGGCGAGCATCAGGCGACCGGACGCTAGGGGTCCTATGTTCTGGTCAATCTGATTGTCGCATCCGGTCAGCCCAAATTTCAAAGGTCTGAGGAGCCAATGGTTCTATTTCATTGGGGGATCTATATAAAGGTGTGTGGCCGACTCTAGCTTGGACTCTTGGCCATTTGCATTGATATAGCAACCTTGTGAGCTTAGCCAAAGCCCACCCACTCATCTGCATCATTGATTCATCATCTTTGTGAGATTGGGAGTGAATCCAAGTGCATTGCTTGAGTGTTTGCATCTAGAGGCACTTGGTGTTCATGTTTCGCTATGGGATTCGCTTGTTACTCTTGGTGGTTGCCACCACCTAGATGGCTTGGAGCAGTGAGGATCGTCGAGCGGAGGTTGGTGATTGTCTCTAGGCTTCGATCATGGTGATTGTGAGGGGTTCTTGACCTTTCCTCGGCGGAGAGCCAAAACATACTCTATTGGATTGCTCATGGCTTGTGTGATCCTAATCTTGTGTTGGTTGTGTGGCACCCTATTGAGGGTATGGCGTGTGATGCCAATTAGCATGGGAACATCCAAATGAGTGAATCGCCACAATGAGGACTAGCTTGCCCGCAAGCACGTGAACCTCGGTAAAAAAATCATTGTCATCATTTGATTCTGAGGTGATTGGTCTTCATTGGTATTCATTCTTGTGATTCATTGGTTCATTCCTCAACTTGGCAGTATAACCATCTTACTCTCTCTCTCTCTCTCTCTACATTACTTGCAAACTAGTTGTCAAGCTCTTTAGTGTAGCTAGTCATGAGAGCTTGTTAGTCTAGCATGGGTTGGTTATGGCATAGAAGGCATGGTCATGTTGGAATGAAACAATTGAATAAATTGGTCAAGCATGACTTGGTTAAAGGCTTGAAAGATGTAGTGTTTGAGAAAGATAAGCTATGTAGTGCATGTCAAGCTGAACAAACAAGTTGGAAACACCCATCCTAAGAAAAGCATGATGAGCACTAGTAAAGCATTTGAGTTATTGTACATGGATTTGTTTGGGCCAACACAATACACTAGCATCAGTGGAAACAAATATGGCTTTGTGATAGTGGATGATTATACTAGATACACTTGGATATTCTTTCTAGTGGACAAAAGTGATGTGTTTGCAACATTCAAATCATTTGTCAAGGGCATTCACAATGAGTTTGAAACAACAATCAAGAGAGTTAGAAGTGACAATGGTAGTGAGTTCAAGAACACTAGAATTGATGAGTTGTGTGATGAATTTAGAATTAGACATCAATTCTCATCCAAGTACATTCCACAATCAAATGGCCTTGTTGAGAGGAAGAATAGAACACTCATTGATATGGCAAGGTCTATGCTTAGTGAGTACAATATGAGTCAATATTTTTGGGCTGAAGCTATCAACAATGGCTTGCTATTGTAGCAACCGCCTCTATTATCACCCATTGAAAGAGAAGACACCATATGAGCTCTTGAATGGTAGAAAGCCCAACATTACATATTTTTGGGTCTTTGGTTGCAGATGCTATATCTTAAAGAAAGGCACTAGATTGGGCAAATTTAACAAGAAATGTGATGAAGGATTCCTACTTGGATACTCAACTACTAGCAAAGCATATAGAGTTTGGAATTTGGATAGTGGTACTCTTGAGGAAGTTCATGATATTGAATTTGATGAAACCAAGGGTTCCCAAGATGAGAATAAAAACTTGGAAGATGTTAGAGGCATTCAACTTTCAAATGCCATAAAGAACATGGATGTTGGTGAATTAAGGCCTAGGCAAGTGAATTATGATGAAGATGAGCAAATGCAAGTGCTCTCTAACTCAAATGTGCAAGATGATACAAATTAAGCTAGTACAAATGGCTCTCATGACAAAAAAAAATCAAAGTGGCTAGTACATCATCTCAACCCAATGATCAAGGAAGTGCAAGCAATCAAGTTTCAATACTCCAACCAACCAATATTGCAAGGGATCATCCATTGGACACTATCATTGGTGATATTTCAAGAGGTGTGCAAACTAGATCAAGATTGGCTTCATTTTGTGAGCATTTCTCAGTTGTGTCATCCATTGAACAAAAGAAGATAGATGAAGCATTGAAGGATATTGATTGGGTGAATGCTATACATGAATAATTGAATAACTTTACAAGAAATCAAGTATATGAATTGGTAGAGACTAAAGGGACACAATGTGATTGGAACCTAATGGGTCTTTAGAAACAAGCAAGATCAAGATGGGATAGTAGTAAGGAAGAAAGCAAGATTGGTAGCACAAGGCTATACATAAGTTGAAGGTCTTGACTTTGGAGAAACATATGCCCCGGTTGATAGATTGGAAGCAATTAGAATCTTGCTAGCCTATGCTTGTGCCCACAATATTAAACTCTATCAAATGGATGTCAAGAGTGCATTTCTCAATAGTTACATCAATGAAGAAGTATATGTTGAGCAACCTCCCAATTTTGAAGATGACAAGAAGCCCAACCATGTGTACAAATTGAAGAAGACATTGTATGGCTTGAAGCAAACACCTAAAGCATGGTATGAGAGATTGAGGGACTTCCTACTCTCTAAAGGGTTCATGATGGGCAAGGTTGACACCACTCTTTTCATTAAGAAGATTGGCAAAGACTTATTTGTGTTGCAAATCTATATTGATGACATCATATTTGGATCAACCAATTAAGACTTTTGTGAAGAGTTTGGAAAGATGATGGCTAATGAGTTTGAAATGTCCATGATTGGAGAGTTAAGTTACTTCCTTGGTCTTCAAATCAAGCAATTGAAGAATGGTACATTTGTTAGTCAAGGCAAGTACATCAAAGGCATGCTCAAGAAGTTTGGCATGAGTGATAGCAAAGCCATTAGCACACTGATGGGGACAAATGGCAACTTGGATAGTGATGCAAGTGGCAATATGGTGGATCAAAAATTGTATCGGTCTATGATTGGAAGCCTACTCTATGTGACCACATCAAGGCCGGATGTCATGTTTAGTGTATACATGTGTGCAAGATTTCAAGCCTCACCAAGAGAAAGTCATTTCAAAGCTACAAAGATAATATTGAGGTACTTGAAGCATACACAAAATGTTAATTTGTGGTATCCCAAAGGAGCAAAGTTTGAGCTAGTTGGTTACTCCGACTTGGATTATGTGGGATGCAAAGTTGAAAGGAAGAGCACCTCGGGCACATGTCAATTGTTGGGAAGATCACTAGTTTCATGGTCATCAAAGAAGCAAAATAGTGTTGCATTATCAACCATCGAAGCCAAATACATATCCGCCGGTAGTTGTTGTGCACAAATACTTTGGATGAAGGCCACCTTGAATGACTTTGGAAACAAGTTCAAGAAAGTGCCATTGCTATGTGACAATGAGAGTGTAATCATGTTAACCAACAACCCGGTTCAACATGCAAGAACAAAGCACATTGATGTCTGCCATCATTTCATAAGAAATCACCAACAAAAAGGGGACACTTGCATTGCGAGTGTAGGCACCAAAGATCAACTTGCTGATATATTCACCAAGCCAATGGATGAGAAAAGGTTTTGCAAGCTAAGGAATGAGTTGAACATATTGGATTTCTCAAATATGTGTTGATGCACCCCCCCCACACTTATATGACATGCCTCTCCTTTGAGCAATCCAAGGTAAAAATTGATTGGCATGACATACATCCTTACTAAGGACATGATTAGTGCATCTAGTCATCTTTCACATTTAATAGGCTCAATCATGAAAATCAAATGAATTTGATGATTGTATGGTACCACTATTGCTTCTATGCTTGACTTGATCTAGTGGTAGCATATGACACATTTATGGGCTTGTAAACCTAGTGTTTGATCTAGAAAATGAGCTCTAAGTGTTTAACTCGACATGGTACAAGATAACCCTTATTTGGAGGTGTGAAGAAGCTTGTCCTTGGATCAAACCGAGTTAAATATCTTTGGTAAATGATCTAGATTGGACCAAATTTAGGAAAATAATCCTCACCCAATTGATTGACATTGATAATCTCAACCTATTTAAAATTAAACCTTTGTGGTCATTGATGACAAAGGTGGAGAAATAGTGTACAAAGATAGTGAAAAGATAATAAAGGGGGAGAAATTGAGAAATTGACATAGGGGGAGAGATATGACAAAGTAAGGGGATCAATTAAAATTTTGAGCACACAAGTAGGGGGAGCAAGCTCATGAACTTGTATGGTTCATTTGAATGTGTACTTCATACATTTGCTTGCATGGCACAAGTTTTAAATTTCAATACCATGCTTGTGTGGTGTATGCTAGTTGTAGGTTTGAATGATGAAATGAAAAACTAGCATGCACAGGTTAAGTAACTAGACTCATGCTCATATTATGAAAACTAGACCCTTACTTCTAATGTTGATCTCACTGGGTATTCTAGTTTTTGTGTATGTCTAAGTTACCAATGGTGCTAAGGATGTTATATTGGCGCACTCTAATTGGTATCATGCTTAAAAGGTCCATCTTTTATACCTTAGCATCATTTGGTAGACATTGTCTCCTATATTTTCTATCTAAGAATATGTGCAAGCTACAATCCAAACTCTTAGCACATATGTAGGGGGAGCAATTGCTACCATTTGGGGTTCATGAAACTTGTCCATATCCTTGTATACATGGTAAATATGCTTGGGCAAGCAACATGGATTCAATTAAATTTCAATTCATATCTTTATGTAAGGGTTGTCATCAATTACCAAAAAGGAGCAGATTGAAAGCTCTAGTTTGGTTTTGGTGAATTGATAAAACCCTAAGTGCTAACCTAGTTTATCAAAGTGATTATGAGATAGGTAGCACTACTCCAAGTGGTGAAGCAAATAAAGATCATGACATGATGATGGTGATGCCATGGTGATGAGCAAGTGCTTGGACTTAGAAAAGAAGAAAGAGAAAAACAAAAAGCTCAAGGCAAAGGTGAAATTGATAGGAGCTTTTCGGTTTAAGTGATGGAGACACTTAGCGAGTGTGATCACATTTAGGATCAATAGCCATACTATTAAGAGGGGTGAAACTTGTATCAAAATACGGTTAACAAAGTGCCACTAGATGCTCTTACTCATTGCATATGCATTTAGGATAGAGTCAAGAGCTAACACCCTTGAAAACATTTGTGAAAATATGCTAACACGTGAACAAGGTGATACACTTGGTGGTTGGCACATTTGATCAAGGGTGGTGAAGTTCAGGGTCAAAAGGAGAAGTTTCGTATTGACCGGACTCTGACCCCGCATCCAGTCAGTTGCACGCAGTGAAGGCCGCCCTTGGTGTAACACCTCAGGTGTTAGCCTTGCATAACTTGACTTGCATAACATGAGCATGATCATCACGCATTCATAAACAAGCATTTACAAATGAGACATTGATTTGAAACATATGCAACGTTGCTTGTTATTGCATGTTTCTTTGTACATATGCAACTGATCAGGAATGTAAACATGTACTTGGTAGATTTGAGTCACCAAAAATATTTGGCAATGCTTAGGTTCACAAATGGAACATGGATCATGAATGTCTTTTTTTTCATGATCAAGTCTTTAAGGCATATTTCATGTGATTACTTTCAATAGCTCTATGAGTAACTACTACATGAAATGATTGAATGGCCTTGCAAATTGCTCAAACATGCTTAGGATATCATTAGGAACAACTTTGGTATTTAGTGCTAGGGCTAGTTTGGTCATTAAGCCATGCCTTGATGTGTTTCCTCTTTTAAATGTGACATGTTTGACCAATTTGGAACTAGGTGTTAGGGACCTTGCATGGAGGAGTTCACTAAAGCAAAGTTGTAGTGTTTGACATAAGGAACAACTTTTATTTTTGGGTCATGGACTGATTTAGCTTCTAACATGCTTGAATTTGGATTTCAAAAATCATCAAATCACGGATTTCAACACTTAGCAAATTTTGCTAAGTCAGGAACCCTGACAGCCTGACAGGCCAACCTTGAGCATGATTTTTCTCTGTTTCTGTTGCAAATTAGAACAAGTGCCTTGAACCAAAGTTGCAGCTGGTATATAGGACTACACAAGTCGTGTAGATCGTTTGCACGTTGGAGCTTTGGTTTAGCTGATAAATCATCGTCAACTCGCTCTGTCAGGCGGCCATCGCGTTTCTGACGAACTGAATCAAATCCGGCACGTTGGCTTCGGTGGCCGACCACCGGCAGAGCTTGCGTGCCGCGTGGCATGGGCAATGGCCGTGCGTCACCGCCGGTCTATCCACGCAGGCCACGACGCGCCTGGGCGCGGCCTTAACCCCGCCAGCATTTGCCCGAGCCGTTCGCGCCCTCAGTTTCGCTTTCTCGCTCCTCCTTCGCCCATAGCGTAGCCGCCGAGCTCCCGCAGCGCCGAGCAGTTCCGCCGTCGTCTCACGTGCGCTACGTCACACCACACCCACCTCCATCTCGCCCATAGCTGCGCCGCACCTCCCTCCACCACCACGACGTGTTGTTTGCTTCTATTGCGCCTTGGTGAGGGCGTATTTCCTTTTTCCCCTCCTGCCGGAACCTCGACCGTCATGGCCGCCTCCACGGCAAGCTCGCCACTGTTCGGCTCGCGCGCGCTTCCCTTTCGATTTTGAGCATTAGCATTTGGTTAGGGTGTGTATTAGCCGGTGCTATGGTGTCACCTCCATTGGTGGTCCCGCCGGCGTGGAACGTGACAACCCGCGCCGCCGCGTTCTAACCTCCGCGCCACCGCGCCGTAGCCATGCATCGTCGGAGCTTCACGTGGAGCTTTTGTTGTTGAAATAGAGTCGCTAGGTCACCGTGGTACCGTTGCACACCTCGCCTAGCTTTCCCATGGCTAGAGATGGCCAGCACAGCATTAAGCAGCACCGCCGTGCCGCCATCACCGACGACGAGCATGCTCCACCCACCCTCACCCGCCACCACCTAGGTCGTTCGACGCGCGCTACTTAGTAGAATGTGGCGTGAAGACCTCACCGCCGGCGAAGCTCGCCGTCGATGAGCCGCAGCTGCGCAGTGCCCAGCAGCGCCGCTGCTCTGCTCCGAGTCAATGACATGTGGGGTCCCCTGACCACCGGGTCCCACCAGTCAGTGACTCCGTGTTTGAAGGCTAACTCATTTGAGTCCAGTTTTTGATTTTTTTTGTTATTTTCATATCTTCAGTTTGGTAGCTCCTAAATTTGTGAAATAAATATGGTTGTGTTCCTTCGGAAGTGTAGTATTTAGGAAAAATATGTTCTTGGCTTCAACACTAGAAATTTCTGGAGATTTAAATAGGGATTTGAAATGTGCTTTTGAATGCATTTAAATTTGTTTATTTTATATCTAGAGTTCCTTTGCTCCAAAAATTATGAAATTTTTGTGGTAAGCTAGTCTTAGCATATATGAACTCTTGTAAAAATTTGAAGACCAGTGCATGTGTAGAATTATAGTTATAGATTTTTCTTTTATGGCTAGTCAATCCTTGCATGAATTTTTATAAATTATTTATGAGTCCAAAATTCATGAAATTTGTTGGAGGTAATCCTAGTACCTTATGTATGTTGAGAAAAATAGGAAATCTGTTGCTTGACACTTTTCAATAGGATTTTCCATTTATGCTATTTCAAGCCTTGCTGCCTTATCATTTTTGTACAGAATGTTCTACTTAGTAAAATGACATGAACTTTTTATAGTAGTCCTTTTATAGCATTAGTAAGGCACTGTAAATTTTTAAGAATTTAATAAGTATGTCTGATATAGGTTTAGTATTTAACCTAGATATCTAAATAAAATAATAAAAGGTAATTAAATAAAAAGTTTGGGCTTCACCATTATATTATCTTAACTGTATTTGGTATGCTTAAACTGGTGGTAGAGTCTATGTTGTCAAATTTTGAATGATTACATGAAGTAGAAGTATTATTACTTTATATTGCATGTTAAATAGTTTTCGGACTGATTCTAGAGTGTGATGAGTTGCATGTTGAAACTGACGTGTATTGTAAAAATTGTTAATAACAAAGTTGTAGAGAATTTGATAAGCTTTCCAGAAAGTCTAGGATCACTGTTTTTGGATTTGTAGAACCCCAGTTATGAGTGAAACAAGTAGCTACTGTTTGTGGCATAGTCGATGCATTGTAGAAGTAGTTAAGTAATAATCGAGAAGAGATATGCACCTACTCAAACAACATGATGCACTTGTTAACATATATGCATTCGTAATACTTATACCATACTCATGCATCTAGGATCGGAGGAAGAGATCACGTTGCTGGAATTCGAAGAAGCAGAGGAAGGGAACCCGCAGGAGGATCCGCAAGCCGCAGCTCCCGAAGGCGTGGAGCAGAACCCTAAAGAGCTTCTGGAGTGTCCTAACCATCGCCCTACTTCCTTTCTGCGAGGCAAGCCCCAGAGCATTATAAGTCTCCCAGTAATTTACAAATGTTTACTTACGTATTTATGATTGATGCATTAGGTTATAAGAGTTGAATGAAACCACTCGATGCATGTACCTTCCTTGTCTAGATATTACACCTTTAACCGGTATAGGTCTAGGATCGAATATATATGCTTAGCCATGCTTAGACCGGTAGAAGTCACGTGATGTCCTATCACCTGCGAGATGTAGGTGGATACCAGAGCACGGTTGGCTATATCTGCTATCGTGGAACAGAACCATGAGGTAAAAGTAAATTGAGACCGGACGGGAAGTCGATAGAGAAGCAACAAGACATGGAGGTCTTGGGTGTGGACTTATCCCCGTCTATGTTGATTAAGGACCATACCGTTGTTGGCGCTTCTGACAAGATTGAACGCATGCCTCTCACTTAGCTAGCCGGATAACTCGTTCCGACCGCGAAGCCGAGTAATTCAACTCAGGCCGGGAACCGTTCTGTTGTGCGCTCCTTCTGGGGAACGATCAGACTGAGCCCAAGGGTAGGTTTAGCCTGAGCATCCTGGCATCTGGTGTTCCAGATTGTGCGGCACGGTACGGACCCGCAAAATGTGTACCTGAGTTGTACCAAAGGTGACCTAAGACTATCATGGCTGGTAGATCTAGGTTTGTGTTAGGAATAAATTCCTAGCTGGTTGAAATCGATTCGAATCACCGTCTCTCTCGGATAGTGAGAAACTTGTCTAGTCCCAACATCGTAGCAACTATATTATGAAACATGATGGTTCAGTTGAATATGGAATTACAATACCTGCTATGGTTACTATTGTATGCTTCTAAATGATATACCACATGTTTGGCATAGGATAGTTGCTAATCTAGAAATGGATAGTTATAATTAACTTGATAAAGGAATCATAATTGTACAACAGGTAAATTGCCTTTATGCAAAATGTTGTCAAGTTATGTCCACTTATACAGCCTTGCATGATCCTTGGAGTCATTTTATTTCTGGTTCATGACGGGTAAGTCTAGCTGAGTACCTTCTCGTACTCAGGGTTTATTTTCCCATTGTTGCAGATGGCACTGTGTATCATGGGTATTGCAAGAGTTGCTTCTATCCCGCTATGGATGAGGAGTAAGCCTTGGGCAGGCTTCTTAAGTAATTCCTATCTTTGCTTTTGTGGACCGTGATCTGGTTTGGCACTGTATCAAACTATGTTGGAAACTTTATCTTCAAACTTATTTGCTTCCGCTTTATTTACCAAACTCGGTTTGTAATAACTTTTATTCATACTCTGATGATGAAAAGTATCTGTGAACTTTATGTACATGTGGCATGTATGTTGAATCCTATACGATCTTGGTTATTGTAAATCGTTTATCAAGACCCGTCGTGGTACTCGACGGACTACCGAGTTTATATGGGTTCAAGTATGACAGTGCGACCGCTTGCGGATTGCCATTGTACTTGTATTCTTATAAATTGGTCGGTTCTGTGACAACTGGTATCAGAGCAAGATTCAACATTAATTGTCACAAGTGTATTTAAAACAAAAGTTTTTGTTTTCCAAAAACCCTTCTCTGGCAACTAATAGTTATTTAATAGGTATTTGAAATCTAAAGTGTGCCAATGATCACTTTCCTTATACCCAAATTAAGGATTATTAGGTGGCTATTTAAGTACTAACATGGGGGTTTTTACTTCGTCATCCATACAGCGTGCTATAGTATGGATGCCATTCACTTGAGTGGTAATGTATGGATCAAATGCCTCTACGCCAAGGTAAGATGAGTATATGACCGCAAGATGTGAGCGTGCGGTCGGGAAGAGTTAGCTTTGGTACAGCTATGTATGCATGCTTGCATGTGTATATGGTACGTACTTAATTGTGGGTTTAAATTCTTGTCGGGTAGATTGATACGGAAGTATATGTATGGGTATACATATATGAAAGTATTTACAATTACATTCTACATATTTCATTATGGGTTTAGGGCTGAAATGAAATTTTATGTAGGTACACTAACAACGAAACATGTAGCTCGACTAGTTACGCTATTTATGAGAGAACGTATGTATGCCACCGTGTCTACCGTTAGAAACAAATTTTTCCTAAGTTTGTGAGGACGTACAGAACGAGCATGCATCATGTTAAATTACCATTCACATAACTACATTGATCCTCCCCTTGTAAAATTCTTACTAGGTTATGTAACTCTTATCCATCATGGCATTGTCTCACCAAAGGGTACATGTTGATGGTGCAGATGGCACGCACCAAGCAGACTGCTCGCAAGTCCACCGGAGGCAGAGCTCCTAGCCGTCAGCTTGCTCCACGTACCCGTCAATGTCACATGTTCCTTGGAGAGTTTGGGATGCCTACACTCTTGTGGAGAGTGCTCAGCTATGTAGGCTACCCTGATGGAATGGAACCCTGCTACTTCTGGGCGAATGAGCAGTTGGGAGAAGGTCTCTTAGTTACTGTGGAGGCCGTTGTTCGTTCCCGAGGTGATGATTCTGAGTGGACAGGATGGTGTTATGAGTCAACTGGTAGGACTGCTGAAGAAGCAGCTGGCAGGGCAGCCTTTGGGATCCTAAGGGATATCATGGATCGTTTTCCTCAAGAGCTGGCAGCCGCTTTGGTTGGAGTCTTTCCAAGAGGTAACCCCTCCACTGACTCATGGCAGCAGGCAAGAGGAAGATCTTTGGAGATTGGTGCAGCAGAAGGGCAGAACAGTGATAACCCTGCCATGAGCGCCATGTTCACAGTGATGAGAGTGTTAGATGGAGTAGAAGGTAGCCTCAGACGTGTGTCTGGTGCTCTTGGTCATGCCCGCGAAGACCGACGTCAGCTTCAGAGGGAGCACGACACCGAGATTGAAAGGCTCACTGAAGAAATGACTCGGTTAACTCACCAGCGGAATGCAGCCTGGTCCAGGGAAGATGTCCTGAGAGCTCGATAGTTTGAGCTAGGACAGTAGCTGGCTAATGCGGAAGAATACAATGATAATCTGCATGAAGAGGTTCATCTACTGAACAATCAGCTCCACCCTTATGTCCCACCTGGAGCTGCAGAAATGGATCTAGAAGGGTACGAGGAAGGAGAAGAAGAAGTGGAGCCTGAAGAAGAAGTAGAACCTAAGGAAGGAGATGATTCTACATCTGACCTCGATAGTGATCATGATGAGGATTAGGTCGCTTAGCACTTAGTAGGACTCATGTATCACCTTTATTCATGTAATGGACCCGTAGTTTGAATTTGGCATTAGTAACTAGGCTATCATGTAATGTTATTGCACGTTGGGATGAACATCAGTGCAATTCCAGTCCTTTGTCGGTAATCACGATTTAAATTGGCATGCGTCATGAGCACGATAAGTGGTCAAATTGGTGATGTCATGTTGCGAGAATGAATTGTTATGCCTCTGTTTTTATTGTGCTTTTGAGAACTTTCTCCAGTAATTTCAGTTTGGCATGAGTACCTAATTCATCTGCAATCTCTTGGCATCAAACAATAATCACTTATTGTTGCAACTTCGCAGATGACGTGCACCCGTGCTGGAGCTAGTGGCAGCCAGGATGGCAACCAGGATGACTTGCCACCCCCACCGCCACCGTCTGCTTAGGAATTCTTTACCTAGTTCCTGGGTAGCCAGAGGACAATGGAAGAAGCTTTGCGCCTTATCGCGCAAAATACTGCTCGTGGCCACCCACAGCAACCAGGGGCCGAGCCAAATCAGCACAGTTCATTCAAGGAGTTTTTGGACATGAAGCCGCCGATCTTCAAGGTGGCTGAGGAACCACTACAGGCCGATGAGTGGCTGAATACCATCGAGTAGAAATTTCGTCTGCTAAGGGTCACAGAGCACCTAAAAGTAGAATATGCTTCTCATCAATTGCAAGGACCAGCAGGAATCTGGTGGACGCACTTTCTATCGTCTCTGCGTGCTAATGCGAGAGTGACCTGGGATCAATTCAAGCTGGCTTTTAGGGGACACCATATTCCCTCAGGACTAATGCACATGAAAGCAGCAGAATTTATGAGGCTCACTCAGGGAACAAAGTCACTCATAGAATATATGCACGCATTCAACAACTTGTCAAGATATGCTCCAAGTTTCATGGATACTGAAGAGAAAAAGATTGAGAGTTTCAAGTGAGGTTTGGGTACCAAACTGATGAAGACTATGGCAAATTCTCGATGTGCCACGTACAATGAGTTTATTAGTGATGCCTTGACCCAAGAAAACCACAATAACATGCATGCAGTTGCTAAAGGTCGCAAGAGGGCATATGAGGTCGGTGCATCCGGATCTTTCCAGTCGAAAGCGCCTATCACAGCTAGGCCACAATTCCGTCCACCTGCACCCAAGTTCAGGCCTCCACCACCGAAAGCTCAGAATAATAGGCCACAGAAACCATTCCATAAGGCGTTCACTATTGCCTTACCAAAAGGAAATGGTAATTAGGACAGCTCCACCGGATTCAGAAGTAACCAACCATGTTTCAACTGCAACCAACTGGGTCATTGGTCCAAGGAGTGCCCCCACCCCAAGAGGAATAGCAACCCAAATCAGAACAATCAGAGGCAGGTGAATGCCAGGGCACGTCAGGGACAAGTGCATTATACCACTGTGGAGGAAGTGCCCGCCGGAGAAGTTGTCACGGCTGGTATGTTTCTCGTCAACAAGCATCCCGCTGTTGTTTTATTTGATTCGGGAGCTTCTCATTCATTTATGAGTCAAGCATTTGCATCTAGACATGATCAAGAAATTATAGAAGTAAGTAAAGGGGGTTTTAACATAAGTTCAGCAGGGGGAACTATTACTACCAAAAAGATAGTCAAAAATGTACTCATCTTGATACAAGGGAGGGAGTACACAACAGATTTGATAATATTGCTGGGGTTGTCGATAAGTGTAATCTTAGGCATGAATTGGATGAAGGATCATGGTGTTCTTATTGACACTAGCACCCGTACCATTATGTTGAGAGAACCCACGGGAGGGAATTTTTTTTCTAGTTCCACTCTCCCACGAGTTCGAACCCCAACATTTAGCCTGTGTTATCCAAGCCACCACCATATGTGATATTCCCGTGGTTTGTGAGTTTCTGGATGTATTTCCAGAGGAATTACCAGCTCTACCACTGAATAGGGACGTGGAATTTAAGATTGAATTAGTGCCAGGTACCGCACCCATATCCAGAAGGCCCTATAGAATGCCACCCAATGAGTTAGCAGAACTTAAGGTTCAATTGCAAGATCTATTGGACAAAGGTCTTATCCAACCTAGCTCATCTCCGTGGGGATGTCCAGCATTGTTTGTGAAAAAGAAGGATAAGTCACTGAGGATGTGTGTAGATTACAGACCACTCAATGCTGTGACCATCAAGAACAAATATCTGTTACCCCGCATCGACATCTTGTTCGATCAGCTAGCAAAGGCAAAGGTATTCTCCAAAATTGACTTGAGATCAGGTTACCATCAGATAAAGATCAGACCGGAGGATATACCTAAAACTGCTTTCTCTACTAGGTACGGCTTATACGAGTATTTGGTTATGTCTTTCGGACTAACAAATGCTCCAGCCTATTTCATGTACCTAATGAACTCAGTATTCATGCCCAAACTTGATAAGTTCGTGGTTGTGTTTATCGATGACATATTGATTTATTCAGAAAATGAGTTAGATCATGAAGAGCATCTGAGGATTGTCCTATCCAGACTGAGGGAGCATAAGCTATATGCCAAGTTTAGCAAATGTGAATTTTGGATGAGCAAAGTACCTTTCTTAGGTCACATTTTATCAAGAGATGGAATCTTAGTAGACCCATCCAAAGTACAAGAGGTCATGGATTGGGAAGCCCCAACTTTGGTTCATGAAGTTCAGAGTTTTCTCGGGTTAGCAGGATACTATCGTCGATTTATTCCAGATTTCTCAAAGATAGCTAAGCCTATGACCAGACTACTTCAGAAAGATGAGAAATACAAATGGACACCAGAATGTGAAACAGCTTTTCACACCCTTAGAACTTTGTTGACTACCGCACCTATGCTAGCACAACCAGACATTGAAAAGCCTTTTGATGTATTTTGTGATGCATCAGGAATAGGTTTAGGATGTGTACTTATGCAAGAAGGGAGAGTAATCGCATATGCCTCACGGCAATTGAGAAAACATGAAGTCAACTACCCTACACATGATTTGGAACTTGCAAGCCGTTGTCCATGCATTAAAGATATGGAGACATTACTTGTTGGGCAATGTATGTCATATCTATACTGACCACAAAAGCCTCAAGTATATCTTTACCCAGCCAGAACTAAACATGAGACAACGTAGATGGTTGGAATTGATTAAGGATTACAATTTGGAAGTGCATTACCATCTGGGTAAAGCAAATGTAGTAGCTGATGCACTTAGTCGGAAGTCCCATTGCAACACTGTGGAAGCACTATTGGAAGATGGATTCAACTTGCTACATCCTGCTGTACTACACAATATTACAATCAGTTGTTCGCTTGAGGGCAAAATCATAGAACTACAGCAGACAGATGTAGGAATAAGTCACATTAAGAGAAAAATGCAAGAGCAAGAAACCAAACATTTTAGATTGGACGAAAGAGGTGTATTATGGTTTGAGGACCGACTAGTGGTGCCAAAAGACCGTGAGCTAAGGAATCAAATTTTAGAAGAAGCTCACTCGTCCAAATTGTCTATCCACCCGGGTAGTAGTAAAATGTATCAAGATCTAAGAACCCGTTTTTGGTGGACTAAGATGAAGAAAGAGATCGCAGCCTATGTTGCTAGGTGTGATAACTGCAGTAGAGTGAAAGCCGTCCATATGAAAAACCGCTGGATTACTTCAGCCACTGCCTATTCTAGGATGGAAATGGGAGGAAATCAGTATGGACTTTATTACAGGCCTTCCAACAATGCCACAAGGTCACGATTCAATCTGGGTCATTGTTGATCATCTTACCAAGTTAGTACACTTTATACCCATGAACACGCGGTATATAGTTGGGAAATACGCTGAGATATATGTATCCCAGATCATGAGATTGCATGGAGTACCCCAGGACCATAATCTCAGATAGAGGACCATAGTTCATAGCTCATTTCTGGGAGCACTTACACCAGGCTTTGGGAACCAAGCTAATCAGAAGTTCAGCTTATCATCCGCAAACTTTAGGACAGACAGAGCGAGTAAACCAAATCCTAGAAGATTTACTTAGAGCTTGTGTTATATCTTCAAAAGGTTCATGGGAGAAATGGTTACCTTTAGCTAAATTCTCCTATAACAACAGTTATCAAGCAAGTATCAAAATGGCTCCATTTGAAGCCTTGTATGGCAGAAAGTGCAGAACTCCATTGAATTGGATTGAGCCCGGTGAAAGGAGATACTTTGGTATTGATTTTGTCAATGAAGCCGAAGAACAAGTACGTATCATCCAACAGCACATGAAGGCAGCTCAATCAAGACAGAAGAGTTATGCCGACAGGAGAAGAAGACCACTGACTTTTGAAGTGGGTGACTATGTATACTTGAGAGTATCACCCATGAAAGGTGTGAAAAGATTTGGGATGAAAAAGAAGCTTTCACCAAGATATGTAGGGCCATACAAAATTTTGGAACGAAAAGGAAATGTTGTGTATAAGCTACAACTACCACCAGAGATGAGTGCAATCTTTGATGTGTTCCATGTTTCTCAGCTAAAGAAATGTCTTCGAGTACCGGAAGAAGCTATTGCACCCACCAATGTGCAGCTTCAATCGGATTTGACCTATGAAGAAAAGCCAATTTGAGTATTAGAAGAGATGGAGAGAGTGACAAGGAGTAAGATTATTAAGTTTTATAAGGTGGTGTGGAACAATCATAGTGAACAAGATGCTACGTGGGAAAGAGAAGATTATCTGCGAAAAGTTTATCCCGCCTTTTTCCAAGAATGGTAGGTCTTGCAAATCTCGGGATGAGATTTTTATAAGGGGGAGGGGCTGTAACACCTCGGGTGTTAGCCTTGCATAACTTGACTTGCATAACATGAGCATGATCATCACACATTCATAAACAAGCATTTACAAATGAGACATTGATTTGAAACATATGCAACGTTGCTTGTTATTGCATGTTTCTTTGTACATATGCAACTGATCAGGAATGTAAACATGTACTTGGTAGATTTTGAGTCACCAAAAATATTTGGCAATGCTTAGGTTCACAAATGGAACATGGATCATGAATGTCTTTTTTTCATGATCAAGTCTTTAAGGCATATTTCATGTGATTACTTTCAATAGCTCTATGAGTAACTACTACATGAAATGATTGAATGGCCTTGCAAATTGCTCAAACATGCTTAGGATATCATTAGGAACAACTTTGGTATTTAGTGCTAGGGCTAGTTTGGTCATTAAGCCATGCCTTGATGTGTTTCCTCTTTTAAATGTGACATGTTTGACCAATTTGGAACTAGGTGTTAGGGACCTTGCATGGAGGAGTTCACTAAAGCAAAGTTGTAGTGTTTGACATAAGGAACAACTTTTATTTTTGGGTCATGGACTGATTTAGCTTCTAACATGCTTGAATTTGGATTTCAAAAATCATCAAATCACGGATTTCAACACTTAGCAAATTTTGCTAAGTCAGGAACCCTGACAGCCTGACAGGCCAACCTTGAGCATGATTTTTCTCTGTTTCTGTTGCGAATTAGAACAAGTGCCTTGAACCAAAGTTGCAGCTGGTATATAGGACTACACAAGTCGTGTAGATCGTTTGCACGTTGGAGCTTTGGTTTAGCTGATAAATCATCGTCAACTCGCTCTGTCAGGCGGCCATCGTGTTTCTGACGAACTGAATCAAATCCGGCACGTTGGCTTTGGTGGCCGACCACCGGCAGAGCTTGCGTGCCGCGTGGCATGGGCAACGGCCGTGCGTCGCTGCCGGTCTGTCCATGTAGGCCACGCCGCGCCTGGGCATGGCCTTAACCCCGCCAGCGTTTGCCCGAGCCGTTCGCGCCCTCAGTTTCGCTTTCTCGCTCCTCCTTCGCCCACAGCGCAGCCGCCGAGCTCCCGCAGCGCCGAGCAGTTCCGCCATCGTCTCGCGTGCGCTACGTCACACCACACCTGCCTCCATCTCGCCCATAACTGCGCCGCACCTCCCTCCACCACCATGACGTGTTGTTTGCTTCTATTGCGCCTTGGTGAGGGCGTATTTCCTTTTTCCCCTCCCGCCGGAACCTCGACCGCCATGGCCGCCTCCACGGCAAGCTCGCCACTGTTCGGCTCACGCGCGCTTCCCTTTCGATTTTGAGCGTTAGCATTTGGTTAGGGTGTGTATTAGCCGGTGCTATGGTGTCACCTCCATTGGTGGTCCCGCCGGCGTGGAACGTGACAACCTGCGCCGCCGCGTTCTAACCTCCGCACCACCGCGCCGTAGCCATGCGTCGTCGGAGCTTCACGTGGAGCTTTTGTTGTTGAAATAGAGTCGCTAGGTCACCGTGGTACCGTTGCGTGCCTCGCCTAGCTTTCCCATGGCCGGAGATGGCCAGCACAGCATTAAGCAGCGCCGCCGTGCCGCCATCACCGACGATGAGCATGCTCCACCCACCCTCACCCGCCACCACCTAGGTCGTTCGACGCACGCTGCTCAGTAGAATGTGTCGTGAAGACCTCACCGCAGGCGAAGCTCGCCGTCGATGAGCCGCAGCCACGCAGTGCCCAGCAGCGCCGCCGCTCTGCTCCGAGTCAATGACATGTGGGGTCCCCTGACCACCGGGTCCCACCAGTCAGCGACTCCGTGTTTGAAGGCTAACTCATTTGAGTCTAGTTTTTTATTTGTTTTGTTATTTTCATATCTTCAGTTTGGTAACTCCTAAATTTGTGAAATAAATATGGTTGTGTTCCTTAGGAAGTGTAGTATTTAGGAAAAATATGTTCTTGGCTTCAACAGTAGAAATTTCTGGAGATTTAAATAGGGATTTGAAATGTGCTTTTGAATGCATTTAAATTTGTTTATTTTATATCTAGAGTTCCTTTGCTCCAAAAATTATGAAATTTTTATGGTAAGCTAGTCTTAGCACATATGAACTCTGGTAAAAATTTGAAGACCAGTGCATGTGTAGAATTATAGTTATAGATTTTTCTTTTATGGCTAGTCAATCCTTGCATGAATTTTTATAAATTATTTATGAGTCCAAAATTCATGAAATTTGTTGGAGGTAATCCTAGTACCTTATGTATGTTGAGAAAAATAGGAAATCTGTTGCTTGACACTTTTCAATAGGATTTTCCATTTATGCTATTTCAAGCCTTGCTGCCTTATCATTTTTGTGCAGAATGTTCTACTTAGTAAAATGACATGAAATTTTTATAGTAGTCCTTTTATAGCATTAGTAAGGCACTGTAAATTTTTAAGAATTTAATAAGTATGTCTGATATAGGTTTAGTATTTAACCTAGATATCTAAATAAAATAATAAAAGGTAATTAAATAAAAAGTTTGGGCTTCACCATTATATTATCTTAACTGTATTTGGTATGCTTAAACTGGTGGTAGAGTCTATGTTGTCAAATTTTGAATGATTACATGAAGTAGAAGTATTATTACTTTATATTGCATGTTAAATAGTTTCCGGACTGATTCTAGAGTGTGATGAGTTGCATGTTGAAACTGACATGTACTGTAAAAATTGTTAATAACAAAGTTGTAGAGAATTTGATAAGCTTTCCAGAAAGTCTAGGATCACTATTTTTGGATTTGTAGAACTCTAGTTATGAGTGAAACAAGTAGCTACTGTTTGTGGCATAGTCGTTGCATTGTAGAAGTAGTTAAGTAATAATCAAGAAGAGATATGCACCTACTCAAACAACGTGATGCACTTGTTAACATATATGCATTCGTAATACTTATACCATACTCATGCATCTAGGATCGGAGGAAGAGATCATGTTGCTGGAATTCGAAGAAGCAGAGGAAGGGAACCCGCAGGAGGATCCGCATGCCGCAGCTCCCGAAGGCGTGGAGCAGAACCCTAAAGAGCTTCCGGAGTGTCCTGACCATCGCCCTACTTCCTTTCTGCGAGGCAAGCCCTGGAGCATTATAAGTCTCCCAATAATTTACAAATGTTTACTTACGTATTTATGATTGATGCATTAGGTTATAAGAGTTGAATGAAACCACTCGATGCATGTACCTTCCTTGTCCAGATATTACACCTTTAACCGGTATAGGTCCAGGATCGAATATATATGCTTAGCCATGCTTAGACCGGTAGAAGTCAGGTGATGTCCTGTCACCTGCGAGATGTAGGTGGATACCAGAGCACGGTTGGCTATATCTGCTATCGTGGAACAGAACCATGAGGTAAAAGTAAATTGAGACCGGACAGGAAGTCGATAGAGAAGCAACAAGACATGGAGGTCTTGGGTGTGGACTTATCCCCGTCTGTGTCGATTAAGGACCGTACCGTTGTTGGCGCTTCTGACAAGATTGAACGCATGCCTCTCACTTAGCTAGCCGGATAACTCGTTCTGACCGCGAAGCCGAGTAATTCAACTCAGGCTGGGAACCGTTCTGTTGTGCGCTCCTTCTGGGGAACGATCAGACTGAGCCCAAGGGCAGGTTTGGCCTGAGCATCCTGGCATCTGGTGTTCCAGATTGTGCGGCACGGTACGGACCCGCGAAATGTGTACCTGAGTTGTACCAAAGGTGACCTAAGACTATCATGGCTGGTAGATCTGGGTTTGTGTTAGGAATAAATTCCTAGCTGGTTGAAATCGATTCGAATCACCGTCTCTCCCGGATAGTGAGAAACTTGTCTAGTCCCAACATCGTAGCAACTATATTATGAAACATGATGGTTCAGTTGAATATGGAATTACAATACCTGCTATGGTTACTATTGTATGCTTCTAAATGATATACCACATGTTTGGCACAGGATAGTTGCTAATCTAGAAATGGATAGTTATAATTAACTTGATAAAGGAATCATAATTGTACAACGGGTAAATTGCCTTTACGCAAAATGTTGTCAAGTTACGTCCACTTATACAGCCTTGCATGATCCTTGGAGTCATTTTATTTCTGGTTCATGATGGGTAAGTCTAGCTGAGTACCTTCTCGTACTCAGGGTTTATTTTCCCATTGTTGTAGATGGCACTGTGTATCATGGGTATTGCAAGAGTTGCTTCTATCCCGCTATGGATGAGGAGTAAGCCTTGGGCAGGCTTCTTAAGTAATTCCTATCTTTGCTTTTGTGGACCGTGATCTGGTTTGGCACTGTATCAAACTATGTTGGAAACTTTATCTTCAACTTATTTGCTTCCGCTTTATTTACCAAACTCGGTTTGTAATAACTTTTATTCGTACTCTAATGATAAAAAGTATCTATGAACTTTATGTACATGTGGCATGTATGTTGAATCCTGTACGATCTTGGTTGTTGTAAATCGTTTATCGAGACCCGTCGTGGTACTCGATGGACTACCGAGTTTATTTGGGTTCAAGTATGACAGTGCGACCGCTTACGGATTGCCATTGTACTTGTATTCTTATAAATTGGTCGGTTCTGCGACACTTGGTCCCTTGACCGGACGCTAAAGAGAAAGAGGGACCGAATGCACAGGGGGTGCATTTGGTCACCTAGGGACGTACGCTGACAGCAAGCAATAGAGAGAGGCTGAGTTGACCAGACACAGGCTAAGGTCCGGTCATGAGACACCAGACACGCCTGGTCACAAATTTCTGCCTCTAGAACCTTACTGGAAGTGATCGGATGCCAGGCGACGATGTGTTCGGTCCTACACTGTAGTGTGTCTGGTCACAACTTAAAACATGGCAGTGAAGCTGACTAGCCGTTAAGATCGGGAGCTCAGCATTTGAGGCTAATGACACGTGGTGAGCATCGAGCGATCGGACGTTGGGGTCTTGCATCCGGTCAATCTGACCAGGTGCATCTGGTTAGCCCAAATTTTAGAGGTCTGAGGAGCCAATGGCTCTATTTCATTGGGGGCTCTATTTAAAGGCATGTGGTCAGCTCTAGCTTGGACTCTTGACCATTTGTATTGACCTAGCAACCTTGTAAGCTTAGCCAAATCCCTCCCACTCATCTCCATCATTGATTCATCATCTTTGTGAGATTGGGAGTGAATCCAAGTGCATTGCTTGAGTGTTTCCATCTAGAGGCACTTGATGTTCATGTTTCGCTATGGGATTCACTTGTTACTCTTGGTGGTTGCCGCCACCTAGACAGCTTGGAGCAATGAGGATCATCGAGCGGAGGTTGGTGATTATCTTCAGCTCCGATCGTGGTGATTGTGAGGGGTTCTTGACCTTTCCCCGGTGGAGAGCCAAAAGGTACTCTAGTGGATTGCTCGTGGCTTGTGTGATCCTTGTCTTGTGTTGGTTGTGCTGGCACCCTATTGAGGGTATGGCGTGTGATGCCAATTAGTGTGTGAACCTCCAAGTGAGTGAATCACTACAATGAGGACTAGCTTGCTGGCAAGCAAGTGAACCTTAGTAAAAAATCATTGTGTCATAATTTGATTCCAAGGTGATTGGTCTTCATTGATATTCATTCTTGTGATTGATTGGTTCATTCCTCGACTCGGTGGTATAACCATCTTACTCTCTCTCTTTACATTACTGTAAACTAGTTGTCAGGTTCTTTAGTGTAGCTAGTCATGAGAGCTTGTTAGTTTGGTTAGTGTGGCTCTTTAGTTAGCTTTTGAGAGCACACTAACTTAGTGTAGTGACATAGCCATTGTGTGGATAAAGACTATAGAAACTAGAATTGTGGTAGGTGGCTTGTATTTTTAGTAGGCTAGCGCAACACTCAGCTTTGCCTCATATTTGTCTAACCGGTTTGCTAAGTGTTATTGTAGAAATTTTTAATAGGCTATTCACCACCCCTCTAGCCATTAGGACCTTTCACAAATCACTAGCGACAACATCAGTGCGGCTAGAGGGTAGTTTTGTCACCCATGTTTGTCCTGGCTCATTGCGTTCTACTAGTGACGAAGACGCTGCTCGTGGCAGTGGCTCTACCGTAGGGTCTAGTCTTCCTGCACTGGTGAGTCTAAACTAGGTAGAAGCCATGAGAGGTGTTGACCCATTAGCTCGAGCGATCTTGTGATTCCCTAGAAGGATGTGGCCACCATAGGACATTCCTCAGGGCAATCTCACCATAAGCCATGGTCTTCTGGCTTCCTAGGTGGGAGCCTTGGCCATGGTTAGTGGCAACAGAGGGTGCTGGTCCCCCTATGTAGGTGAACTCTGGGATGCAGCCCCTAAGGGTAGTTCCAAGAGTATGTCCACCATAGATCATGGGATCTAGACCTCTAGGATGGAGGTTCAGGCCACTGGATAAAGGTGGACAGTGGGCACTGGCCCTTTGGTGTGGTTAACTGCATGGTTTCCCAAAAGGATGTGGCCAGTCGAGGCAATTCCCTATGTGAGTTCATCACGAGCCATAGACCTCTAGTTTTCTAGATGGAAGACCTAGCCTTAATCGATGATGAGCGAGGGTAATGGCCCCCTTTTGTAGGTGAACTCTGGGATGATACCATGGAGGGCAATTCCAGTCACCCCAGCACCAACCGTACTGAACACCGTGGCCAACAAGACTCTGTGCGAGTACTCTATCCCCAATGTTGCCAACATGCCCATTGGGCCCACTGTCAACATGGTGTCGATGAAATATGGTCGGTAGTCTATCTAGGGGTATGCCCAAGGTAGTAGATTGTCGGCAGACAGATATGCAAGCTACGAACAAGATGGTGACGCAAGACAGACACGAGGTTTTATCCAAGGTTCGGCCACCGTGAAGGCGTAATACCTACATCCTGTGTCTGATTGTGTTGTATGTCAATGAGAGATGTTTTTAGAGGGGTCCCCTGCTCAGCCTTATATAGTCCTAGGGGGCAGGGTTATAGATATGAAAACTAATCCTAGCCAGTTACAATTGCCATAGGTGGTCGGATAAGGATTTCTATTCTAACTGACCAGGATCTTGCTTGACCTCCAAATCTGCCTTGATTCCTTGCGCGGGATTCTGAACAGATTGGCTAGACCATGCGTCGTCTTCTAGTGGGCTAGACCCCCTGATCTGGGCTGCCCCAAGCCTAGCTGTAAGGGTATAGGGGTTAATACCCCCACAGCTAGTCCCCGAGCACCATGTATTATGCTGCGACACATCGTTCGATCTCCTTCGACTAATGTGATACGTCTTCATGTCATCTCCAACTTGTTGAAACATTGACCAATCGAATATGCCAGCATTTTGGTCAGAACAGAGAGCAGTAGACCACAATTATAGCCAAAGATTCTGGTTGTCCGAAGAATGCATGGTGCTCTAAAGAAAAAAGAAAAAGATTACTTTCCTTATCAAGTGTGTCCACTTGTATTTCTGAAAAGAAATGTAAGTGACCCTTGGACAATAGTAGTTCTGGCAAACAGTCAGAGCGTAGGGGTTTTTAAAATAAGCACATTCACCACAAGGTGAAGTGTGCCCACTTAGTCCCCAAGCCTGGTAGTAGGTGACGCAGGCACATGGTGCTAGGGTCCAAAAAGAATTCGCACTGAAGTTGAGAATCCAATCGTCGTACAAGCAATACGAGATGCACCGGTAGGTGCATCGTACCAATGTAGTCCCCTGAGCTTGCTAGAAGGCGAGGTATTAGCCTTGTAGCAAGGTC
This sequence comes from Miscanthus floridulus, assembly GCF_019320115.1. Taxonomy (NCBI): domain Eukaryota; kingdom Viridiplantae; phylum Streptophyta; class Magnoliopsida; order Poales; family Poaceae; genus Miscanthus; species Miscanthus floridulus. The sequence goes on from NC_089585.1 coordinate 40,637,342, forward strand.
TAAATAAATGTCTCTCGACTGTATGCGAGTACAAATCACATGTAGCCGAGGAGAGCGGTCTCCGAGCAATGTTCGAAGAGTGGTCGGGGCAGTCCCCTGAGCATGAGAGTGATTGGAATAGTCCCCTGAGCACAATAGTGGTCTGGACAGTCCTCGAGAACAATGGTGGTCTAGACAGTCCCCTGAGCACGATGGTGGTCGAGGCAGTCCCCGAGCATGAGAGTGATCAGAACAGTCCCCGAGCACTGATGGTGGTCTAGATAGTCTCCGAGCATGAGAAGTGCGGCGAAAAACCATATGCCACTTGTACATATATTTTTTTGCTTACTCTATCAAGTCCAATCTGACACTGTCTGGTTAAAAAAGTAGACGGGTATAGCATGTCATACTGCCTTCTTGTCTTTTCAAGCAAACTATTGCGTGGCACCTATAAGTAGGTGCGTCAGCATGGGCCCTCTCGCACTGGTAATGAAGAGGCGCATACACTAATAACGAAGACACGCATATATTGGCATAAATCTTCGAGGCTGTGAAAACAACCATCTAGCGGCGTGTGCGCACATCTCCCAAGAATCTCGAGCAGACGAAACGGCTAGAACTCTTGGTTAAATATAGTATAGAATTAGGTAAGTTACTTTTTACTGAACCCCATTACCATTCGCAGCCAGCAACCTTCTTCTTCCTCTTGCCAACCCTAATACCTCCGAAAATCACCACCAATCAATCCTCCACCAGTTTCCTCGTTCATCAGCAAGTCCTAGATTCATGGCGAAAAGTGACGCATAGAAGAAAGCAAGAGTCATGGCGAAGGAGTGGTGGAAATCAAAAAGCAACGAGCAGACCATTGAAGACCTCGTCACCATGGGAGTACTCCACAACAAGGAGCTCAGTAGGATGGCATGCACCTGGAGAGTGAAGGGTACCCCGATCCACAACCAGATGAGATCATGGTGTTCAAAGACTTCTTTAAGCAGGGATTTGGGGTTCTGGTACATCCTTTCCTTCAGGGGCTCTATCTGTACTACAAGATTGGGATTTGCAATCTGCATCCCAACTAGATCCTCCTTGTCGCCACCTTCATTCATCTTTGCAAAGCATATGGCAGCTTCTAGCCCCATTTTGATTTTTTCACCATCTTTTCTGTCTGTGGAAGAAAGGAAGCGGTGGCTCGAAGATAGCCAGAAGTGTGTACCTCAACCTCCATGATGGAATGAAGGCCTAGTACCTGCACTGCCCATGGAACACGTCGCTTGACGACTAGTACAAGAAATGGTTCTACATCCATGAAGAGTCGAACACAATCACACTGTGCGACATGGGGTTCATTCCGGAGAAGAGGACAAGCTGGTTAGAGAAGCCTGAGCACCTAGAACAGATTCTAGAAATATTTGGGATGATCCCATGGAAGAAACTGGACGGTTCGAGCGTGGTTGGGAGCTTCATCAGCTGGAGGATCTAGCCCTGCCAGAGGAGGGTACATCTTGGCTACGAGTACCAAGGTAGCGTAGACCCGACGAGGACGAGGCAGGAGGCGCTTGACAAGAATGAAGTTAGGGCTAGAATTGGAGAGCTATTTAACATAGTTGATCCAAATTATGTTAGATTGAGCGACATCGAGCACGCTTTCAAGCTTGCCCGACCTCCCCCAAAGGTAACTCATCTTGCCTTGTACCCATAGTCTTATATTGTAGTAGAAACTTACTGTGTTATCTCCTATTTGTTTCCCAGATTAATGGTCAAGATAGAGCAACAGTGTTTTTATCGCCACCCCCTAGTGTAGATTGGCCGCAAGTTGCTGACCCAACCACCCAGACCAGCGTCGGGGTCGAGGACATCGACCGGGCCATGCTCGGAGTTGGAGAGGAGGCAGCGGCTAAAGCTGCTGGTAAGTGGCCGGCGGCCAGCAAGCATCATCAGGCAATCTTTACTTTGTCGAACGATGACATAGAGGAGGGAGAGGATGCAGACATCTTTCGACTCGTCCCTTGAAAGAGGAGAAGGCAACTAGAGTCGATGGAGCAGGGTGGCTCCTCTGTGCCGGTGGAACCTACATTGCCAACCACTGTAGTGCGAAGGATAAGCGGTGGAAGGGTCGAGCACCAAGGCCCAGCGATGGTGCTAGATGTAGAGGGAGACCAGGTGTCACCCACACAGCATGTGGAGCAGGCACAGCCGAAGAGACGCGCCTTCGCCACATCATTCTGTGCCTCCAACATGTAAGTATTTGTAACCTTGCTGTAAGATAGCAATTTGTATTGAATATGGCTACCTTCTGAACTTATCTCGGATGTACTAGTTCGGCATCCACCGAAAGTCCGGACCAGCTGGCCGGAAGTTTTGTTGCTCCACCAATAAATTCAAAACAGACTGCCCAGCAGCCAGTCACCGAGGAAGCCATATCAGAAGATTCGTCATTACCTCAGCAAGGGAGCAGTCAGACAATGGTCCCCGAGTAGGTGGTCGAGGTACCGATTGAGCCGGGCATGAGTGCTCCAAGCACTCGACCTACTGAGGGCAATACTTCAACATCGAGGGTGATGGAGCAAACCGAGGAGCAACAACCAGAGGTGAGAGCATAGCCCACATTCACCGACACTGAAGACCGTGGGAAGGCTTTGGTGATCGCGGAAGCTGCTAATGCCGGATCAGCACTGACACCCGAAGATGAGCCCGAAGAGGACGAAGTGGAGGAGGTCCTAGGCCAGTCCACTAGGACAAGTGACAACACTGTGTATGTGTTGCATTGGCAGGAACGACCAATGGGTTGTTCACAAGGAAATCCCAGAGGTCGAAGAGACCAAAAAAGTTGAACGGGCAGCGAAATGACTGGTGATGGAGGTCTAGGTAAGCTTTGCTTCACCACCTGATCTTGCCTGCCTTAGTCAAACTTTCTTACTTAGCTTTTTGCACACAGGACTTAATGAAGACCGCAAGGTACCGTAAGAAATGCTTTGAACCAGATCGAGGGGATCACTGCAAGCAATAAAGAGCTAACGGTGGAAGTGGAACGCTTGCACCACTGACTTGAAGCCACCAACCATAGAGGACGGAGCAAGAGTCCTAGAACCAAAACCTGGTCATCTAGCTCAGTAACAAAGAGCAGGAAAGAACAAGTAAGTAGTCACTTTATCACAATGAGTGCATGACAAGTGTTGTTGCATTGTTGGTAGTAACAACTGTAGTGTAGGCTTAGAAGCCGAAGTGGTCCATCTCCGAGAGGAGAACAGTCGTGCGGTCATGGAGTGTGACCGCCTGAAGGAGGACAACAGAAAACTAGCGCATGACCAGTCATAGCTCTGGGACCACACGACCAAGATGAAAGAGGAACTGAAAAGTAAGTTTTCCAAACCCCTTTGCTCACTTTTGTTGCCCACCTTATCTTGTCGCGGTATGATGTTTTGATAGCTTGTGCAGTTTCCAGTTTTAAAAGTCAATGCCAAGAAGCATCTAGAGACCGCGATAAAACACCATGATGGCTGGAAGGCATAGTGCCAAGAGATCACCAAGGATTGGGACACATGGAAAAACCGGTGCCAGGAGGTGGCAATGAGCATTTTGCCGGTCCTTAACCTCATCAATCCAGCACTTATAGAAGACGTGCCAAGGATGCCATAGCTGGGACTGGTCGATAGATGCCAAAAGGCATGAGGATGGTTCTAGGAGTTCGTGAAGGAGGCGGGTGAGTACACAGGTGCACATGTGCTAAGCATGGTACGTGCTCACTAACCCTTGATCGATCTCAAGCGCCTAGAGGCTGGATACCCAAAGGAGGTAGATCCAGACAAGGCCGAGGAGCTTTGGATGACCCAGCTGGACTTGTCGGCAAAAATAATTGGCGACATTAACTAGTGTGGAGGTGGGACAGCACCTGTATAGGGTACGCCATCAACAAGTCAACTGGAAGCACCATCATTTTTAAGCCAACCAGCAAAGCCTGCGGTCTCGACCAGCTAGGCATCGGTGGGGCCATCTTCTTTAGCTCGACCAGTACAAGAGTCCCCGAGACTTGAGCATGATGTCAGGCCCAGCGAGCAGCAGGTGCCTGCGTGCCCCGACCAGCCAATAGTATAGGCTATAGTTGTAGAAGAAGATGTAGTTATGTTATTGTAAACTTAGACCTTTTCAAGCAAGCTTGTAATAACGTAACTGTATATCAGCATAAGCTTGTTTGTTTTGTAGAAAATGTATTTAAGCTTGGATCTCGTGTTGGTGTAACTAAGTGAGAACATGTTAGCGTTCTATTTAGTTGTACCAGTTTAGTCGACATGTCATCCTAAAGGTTTGTATGGCCCTAGTTTGTCCTGTGGTCGGAGTGTAAGGTGCGTAGCCTGTGCACACGTAGACGCACACAAGTCAAACCAGAGGGGACCTGCTGATCACCCGTAGCGTAGAGAGCAGATCCTAGGCATGCGTTGGGAGGAACTAGAGATAGGGCCTGCTCTGAAAACCCGGGAAGGAATGGTGGTCAGTTTTGACTGGTTGAGTTAGAATAACAATAGACTTCGAAGTGACACATTAGAGTGGTCGAAGAAATCATAATAGCTTTATTGAACTAAATCAAAAGTACAAGAGGAGTACATATCTTAGTAGTTAAGCATAGAAACGCCTAAGCTTGTCGATGTGCCATGAGTTGGGTACGTCTGTACCGTCCAGGTGAGCTAACCTGTAAGATGTTGGTCATGTAACCTCCTTGATCATGAAGGGCCCTTCCCATGGAGTTGCAAGTTTGTGGACACCAGCCTAATTCATCTTCCACTTTAGGACCAGGTCCCCAACTATAAAGAACTGCTCCTTAACGTTCTTGTTGTAGTACCTGTGCAAAATAGCAAGGTATTTGGCTATACGTACGCAAGAATCGAGCCACTTCTCTTCTGCACTATTCACTTCTAGCTCCCGTACTTCATTGGCCTTATCTTCGTTGAAGTTCTCTACCTATGCCGATCTGAAGGCTATATCTACTAGGAGCACTGCCTCAGCGCCATAAACCATCAAGTATGGTGATACGCTAGTATTGCGACTGGGCTGGGTTCTGAGACCCCAGACCACGGCTGGTAACTCTTTGAGCCATCTTCCAGGAGCTTTATCATTTTCCCTATACATCCTATTCTTAAGTGTGTCCAAGATCATACCATTTGCCCGCTTGACCTATCCATTAGCTCTAGGGTGCGCCACCGAGACATATTTTACTACTATGCTCCTTTCATCGCAGAAGTCCCAAAAAGCATTCCCGGTGAACTGAGTACCCAGATCAGTGATGATTCTGTTGGGTATGCCGAAGTGGTGGATGACCTAGTCGATGAACGTGACAGCCTTTTCTAAAGATGCCTGTACCAGAGACATGTACTCTATCCACTTAGAAAATTTGTCGATCAGCACAAAGACACATGTAAATTTCCTAGGAGCCAGTTTGAAGGGCCCAATCATATCCAGTCCCCAGCATGCGAAGGGCCAAGAGGCAAGTATTGTCTGAATCTCATGTGCTGGTACATGGATTCTCTTGGCGAAGAACTGACAACCCTCACAATGGCAGACTAGCTTCTTTGCATCAGCTATGCCTGACGGCCAATAGAACCCTGCTCGGAAAGCCTTACTAACTAGCGTTCTCGAGGCAACGTGGTTGCCGCAGGAGCTAGAGTGGATTTGGTCCAGGAGATGTTCACCATCCTCCTAGGTTATACACTTCATCAAGATTTCCTCCTTTGCGTTCTTGCGCCACAATTTGCCATCGACGAGCAGATACTGCTTACTGTGATGCATCAGGCGTTCATTTTCTATCCGATCGGTGTAACCGCTACCATATGTCAGGTACTTGATGAAAGGTACTCTCCAGTCAGGCTCCTTAGTGGTCAGAGGTGATTCGATGGTGTTTGAGGCTAGAACCGTAGCCACCAAAAGCTAGTCTAGAGGCTTGTCGACCGTAGGATCTTCCTCTTCGATGGAAGGCGTGAGCAGGTCTTGAACAAATATGCCATGTGGGACTTTAGCTCAGGATGATCCTAACTTTGACAGCGCATCTGCTGCTTGATTTTTGTCCCGGACCACATGTGTACACTCGATGCCATAGAACTTGCCTTCCAGCTTTCTGATCGATTTGTAGTATGCATCCATCTTTTTGCTAGTCGTATCCCAGTCCTTGTTGAGTTGGTTGATGACCAGAGCCGAGTCTCTGTAGACATAGAGACGTTTGACACCGAGCTCGACCACAATGCGGAGACCATGCAGGCATGCTTTGTACTCGGTAGTGTTATTAGACGCTGGGAAATAAATCCTAAGGACGTATCGAAGCTGCTCCTTGGATGGTGACACGAAAAGGACTCCTGCTCCTACGCCATCGATGTTGAGAGAGCCATCGAAGTACATCTTCTAATACTCATTGGGCCCCTGAGAGGTAGGTGTGCTTAAGTCTGTCCACTCGATAATGAAATCGATAAGTGCTTGAGACTTGATTGTAGTACAGCTTGCAAATTCCAAGGAGAAAGGGCATAGCTCCATTACCCATTTGATGATGCGCCCGTTCGCATTCTTGTTGCGAATGATGTCTCCCAGAGGGTACTCGGTCATGACCACCACATGATATCCATTGAAGTAATGTTTCAACTTTCGGGATGTTATTAGTATGGTGTAGATCAGTTTCTAAATCTGTGGGTACCTGGTCTTGGATTCATTGAGTACCTCACTAATGAAATAGATTGGTCGCTGTACCTTATAGACATGGCCAGGCTCGTCGCGCTCGACCACCATGGCAGTGGAGACCACTCGATTAGTTGCCATAATGTAAAGCAGGAGGGTTTCGTCTTCTCTAGGAGTAGTGAGGACCGGAGGTGATGTAAGGAATTGTTTCAGCTGTGTGAAGGCAGCGTCTGCTTCCTTCGACCACTCAAACTTCTCGGATGCTTTGAGCAACTTAAAAATGGTAGTCCTTTTTCACCTAATCTTGATATGAAACGACTGAGGGCAGCCATGCATCCAGTAATCTTCTGAACATCCTTCACCTTTTTGGGCGGCTTCATGTCCAAGACAGCTTTGACTTTCTCTGGGTTAGGGCATATGCCGTCATGACTAACGATGTTGCCAAGCAATATACCAGAAGGAACACCAAAGATGCACTTCTTTGGGTTTAATTTCCATTGGAATGTATTAAGGGCTGCAAAGGTGCGTTCCAGGTTGTTAACAAGGGTATGTGCTTCCTTGGTTTTGACAACGACATCATCAACATAAGCCTCAATGAGGTCGTCTTTTATCTCGTCGTTGAGGCAGGCATGTATGGCGCGTTGGTAGGTAGCCCCGGTGTTCTTGAGCCTGAACGACATGGTCGTGTAGCAGTAGGCGCCGAAAGGTGTGATGAAGGATGTCTTGATCTAGTCGTCTTTTTTGAGAGCGATCTGGTGATAACTAGAGTAGCAATAGAGAAAGGAAAGCAGCTCACAACCGACAGTTGAATCTACGACCTCATCTATGCGAGGTAAGCCAAAGGGGTCTTTAGGGCAGTGTTTGTTGAGATCAGTGTAATCAATGCACATTCTCCATTCATTATTCTTTTTGCGTACAAGAACCAGGGTTGGCTAACCACTCCGAATGATACACTTCTTTGATAAATCTGGCTGCCAAAAGCCGTGTAACTTCTACCATAATTGCCTCCTTTTTGTCGCAAGTGAACCGTCGTAGCTTCTGCTTGATAGGTTTGGCCTTGCCGTCGACATTTAAGGAGTGCTCGATCAAGTTTCAAGGTACATCGGGCATGTCAGCAGGTTTCCATGCGAACACACTCACGTTGCTCCTCAAGAACCTGATGAGCGCATCTTCCTATTTAGGATCCAAGTTGGCCCCAATAAGGGCCGTTTTGCTGGGATCACCGTTGACTAGCTAGATCGCCTTGTGTTCTTTGGACTTGATGTTCTTGCGTGGAGCCTCAATCTCTGGGATCTCTAGGTGGTCGGCTGAGGTCTTCTTAGTGTCGAGCATGGTCTCAGCCATGCGAATAGAGAGGTCGTGAGCCTCTACTATTTTGAAGTTGTCATCCTCGCAGGTATAAGCTGCGTATACGTTGCCCCTGAGAGTTAGAACCCCTTTCTCGATAGGCATCTTGAGCACCAAATACCTGTAGTGAGGTATGGCCATGAATTTGGTGAGCGATGGTCGACCAAGGATAGCATGGTAGGTGCCGTCGAAGTCAGCGACCACTGAAGTTGACGTAGTCGGTGCGGAAGTGGTCCGGGGTACCAAATTGCACAGGTAGCAGTGATCTGCCCAAGAGGTGTAGAGCTCTGTCTGGGGAGGACACCCAGAACTATGCCTCGTATGGCTTGAGATCCGCCTGGGTTATCTTTAGGGCTGGCAGACTGTTCTTGAATAGTATATCGATGGAACTGCCAGCCGTCAATCAGCACTCTGTCGAACTGAACCTTGTTGATACAAGGATCGAAGGACCAGGGGAAAATGTCCTAGCTCAGGTATTGTAGCCCATTAGGTCCTTTCTACTAAGGAGATCTCACTGGTGAGACCAAGGAGGGAGCCGCGGATCGGTGATGAGGTTGTCGGTGTTGGCCACGTTCAAGCAGGCACGAGCAAGCAGTTCTTGTTCTATTTTGCTGGCTACCGATGGTTCATCATTACTGACAACATTGATCAAGTCTCCTTGCCTTGGTGGGAAGGATGGGAATCATGGGAATCCTGGGGCGTGGTTTGGGATATCCATATCGTATTCAATGCCTTCGTCGTCATGATGTTGGAGCTCGGTGCAGACGGAGACATTAGATGCGATGCTAGACGAGGAGCTTGAGCCACCCTCTTGAACTGTGTGGACCGATCCTTCTTGATAATCCTCATCCGGACCATGTTGATGAAGTTGCGTAGGCCATAGGGCTGGGCTTGGTGGTTCTCCATCGAGGCTTCGTACTCAGAGAGCCAGAGACCCATCGCGGGGGCTGGCCAGCGATGAACGGAGCGCCCTTCAGGAGTAGATGTGACCACGAGATCCGTACTGAGTCGTGTAGGACGACTGGCCCGAGCTGGTTGGGTAGATCTATTGTGGGTAGTAGTTACCTACTCATTAGGTTGACTTTGAATTGAACTTACCAGAGCTAGGGTTTCAGCAAGTTTGGTGCTGACCCGATCGATAGAGTCGAGCAGGTCGGTGTTGTCGATCTGCCTCCCTTTGTAGCGAGGAAGCGGACGATGGGTTGTCGGCAGTGGTTGAAGACGATGCTGGCGTGGCCAAAGCCAAATCCACCGTGGTCGGAGCCATAGCCGATGTAGGTGAAGCAGTGGTCGACATAGATTGAACCCGCGCCTCCTCCGGGGTCATGGCGATGAAGTCGTTGGAGCCAGTGGTCCAGGTGATCTGGCCGATGGTGAATGTGAGGCCGTTCGGCAGTAGCCATGGAACCGGAGATGATGACCATCTTGTTCACCTAGAGAGCAGTACTGCACACCCCCTACTTGGTGTGCCACTGTCGACTGAAATATGGTCAGCAGTCTACCTAGGGGTATGCCCAAGGTAGTAGATTGTCAGTAGACAGATGCGCAAGCTATGAACAAGATGGTGACGCAAGACAGACACAAGGTTTTATCCAGTTTCGGCCACCGTGAAGTCGTAATACCTACGTCTTGCGTCTGATTGTATTGTTGTATGTCAATGAGAGATGTTTTTTAGAGGGGTCCCCTGCCCACCTTATATAGTCCGAGGGGCAAGGTTACAGATCTGAAAACTAATCCTAACTAGTTACAATTGCCATAGGTGGTCGGATAAGGATTCCTATTCTAACCGACCAGGATCTTGCTTAACCTCCAAATCTGCCTTGATTCCTTGCGCTGGATTCCGAACAGATTGGCTGGACCACGCGTCATCTTCTAGTGGGCCAGACCCCCTGATCCGGGTCAGCCCAAGCCTAGCCGTAAGGGTATAGGGGTTAATACCACCACACATGGGCAATGTGAACTTTGAACTGAAGACCAGCCTAATCATAATGGTGTAGGCTAGTTCGTTCTATGGACTGCCTAGTGAGGATGCCAACGCTCATCTGCAACACTTCCTAGAGCTGTCTGACACCATCATCATGAAGGATGTCACACCTAAGATCATCAAACTCCATATGTTTCCATTCTCCCTCTAGGGGAGGGCAAAACAGTGGTTCTACAAGGACCAGGGAAGCTATCAACACATGGAACAAGTGTTCCACAACATTCCTTGCCAAGTTCTTCCCGATGGGCAAAACCAATGCCCTTCGTGGAAGAATTTCCAACTTCCAGCAGACAGCATCAGAATCCATCCTAGAAGCATGGGAGATGCTACAAGAATATATCCTTGTCTGCCCACACTACAGGATAGAAGACTAGTTGATCCTTCAAAACTTCTACAATGGGCTAACTTCCACATCCAGAGCCAACTTAGATGCTACTACCAGAGGAGCCTTCCTCTCACTCACAATCAACGGAGCTACTGGCTCTCATTGAGAAGATTGTCTCCAACCTAGGCTGGAGCGAAGATAGACTCCAACCCCAAGAAGATGGCATGCATACCATGGAGGAAATGGATATGCTGGCCACAAAATTGGATCTCCTAATAAAATGCTTGGACAAGCACAATGCCATAAAAGGAACACCCTATGGTATGGTCCAATCACTCTACTCGCATATACCATGCGAAGGTGTGCTGAAACTTCAGACACTCGAGGAACGACTGCCCTAAGACCCATGAGGATGACACCTACATCAACAATGGGTTCCGTCCACAAGGAGGTAATAATGGGTGGAACCACCAATCATGTCCACCATTCCAAGGAGGTAATCCTAACTTCAATTCCAATTACAATTGGAATCAACCTTCCTTGGAAGATCTTGTGTTAGGGCAAGCTCAAATAAATGAAAACTTGACAAAGAAACTTGCCTCTAACAATGAAATTTTTGAAAATATTAATTCAAAAATAGAAGTTTTAACGTCCCCCTTAATAATCAATTAAGCTTAAATAAAATATTTGAAAACCAACTAGCTCAAATTGCTGCTTCAATTCTTGCTTATGATTTTGAAAATATCTCGGGGCAACCTGAGATTTCATTTGAAAATATCAATGCAGTAATCACGAGGGATGGTAAGTCCACTCATGATCTACCCTATCCCAACTATACTAGGAAAAGCCAAAAAAGCACTGGGGATACAACCCCGAACCTTAGACTTTGAGCTAGCTTAGGGGAGGACCCCCACAAGGTAACGTGTATCTTGCACTCGCACCACTTTCCAGTTACCTTGCATAAAAAGGAGGGAAATAAAAAAAAGAGATCTCTTATTCACCATTCAATGTTTTCACCTCTGTTGGATGATTCTGTTTATCCTTTCATGCTTCCTCTCCCTATAGTAGGCATGTTTTGGTTTAGGAGCATTGGTTTTACATCTTTTAAATTAAGCATGGTGCTTAGTTTGAAGTTTGGATGTAATGATCATACTTCTATAGGCTTTTTAATTTAAGCATGGTGCTTGGATTAATTAGCCTACCTTGATCAAATGAGACATGGTGTCTAGTTTGATCATTGAATGAAAACAACTCATGTAGATTTTGGTTGATCATATGGACTAACCCTTGCAGGAATTTATCAACTTCATGAGGGTGAGCCTTTCGGATGACAACAGAGATGAAAATTTGTTTGGTGAACCTTGATTAAATATATATATATATATACAATAATAATAATAAATGATGACAATAATATTTTTTCCACTCCACATATGTGTAGTTAAAATGTTTAGTTCATCCTTGTTGAATGATTAATAGTTGCTTTGTCTTATGTTTTGACTATGCCTAGTTTATAACTTAGCTTTCCCTAAGATTTGAGTTTATTGGCTAAAATGTCTCATCCTAAAAACTTGAAACTTGTGGGTTGCAAATGCTTAATCTAATCTAAGTGGTTGCGGGGTATGATATGGTGCAACGGAAAATTGCTATGACTTTGTTCTAAGAAAGACTTGATATTTGGAGTTTTATTTTCAAAATGCTAAAAATTAAAAGTTCCTCAATGATTTGTATTTCCTTACCAAAGCCATATGACATGTTCTACAAATACAAAACCTTAGTCATATGCTGCTTGTTATTATGTTGAGCTTTGTCAAATTGTTGTGACCCTTGTTGAGATTCTCATCATGCACCCATGATCAAATAAAATTGCTGACTCTTACATTGAGAGTTACGCCAAAACATGTTTTTCCGCCCACCAAATAATTACTCCATTCATTTATCATGAGTCTTTCTCTCTAAACATTTTCATATGCCAAAAGGAAGTATGGGCTATGCTAAAAAAGAAAAGAAAATATATATATCCATGCCAAAAGGCATGAGAGAAAAAAATGCATGCCAAAGAACATGAAGAAAAGGAAAGAAAAAGAAAGAAAGAAATAAGATAGTCCATACTTTCAATTACAAGGCATTCATCAAAAGGAGAGAGAGAGTCATGATCAAAGGAGTACAAAAATATTTTAGAATTAGGAAGATTATAAAAATTCCACACACTTGCACGTCTTGATCAAAGTGTATGACTTGCATCTCCTTGGATCCATTTTTTGACTTAACAATATTATGTGATACAAGTATGCCTCCCTTTATACCTACCCAAAGATCCACATAAGCCATTTAGTTGGTAGGATGAAAAGAAAGGCATTTATCACATGCCTTTGGTGAGGATCAAATACACTTTGAACTACCGAGTGAATCATTTGAGGAACTTAACTTTATTTTTTTGCAAAACTTTCAAAACCTCCAGAAAGAAAGTCGATCAAAGAACGAATGATAAGCATTTCTGTGAACCGCTCTATCTTGCAACCACCCAAGACTTGGAGAAGGCTAGAAAGCTCCATAGGTAACAAGACAATAAGGGGTGGATAGAATGTTGATTTATCCAAATCAAGGAAGAAAACTTTGTCATAGACATAGCACTTTTGAAATCTAATCAGCATGGTAGCAACTTCTGATCAATAGCCAATGTCTTAGCTCTTGCTTGAGACCAGCAAGGGGTAAGCTTGGGGGATATTGTTGGCGGTCCTTATCGACCAAATTTGACCGCCAAATAAGATACAAAAATAGGAACTAAGCAAACTTACACACATATGTTATTCACAATTACCCATTTCCACTTGTATTGGAAGATTGTTGTTTTACAGGACATATACATGAATACATGTGGAAAAGGTGACAAAAAGTATGCCATCAGACAAAGCGTAATGTAGATCATACAACAAAGAACGAGAAGACAGCTCATCCAACATGCAAATCTAGGACAAGCACTAATGTAGACATGGCCTAGGCCCACCAAGCAATCGACTAGAGAAGGACGGTGGCTAGGCGTGCAAACCAGGGTGCGGCCACACCCCTGGCACCGCCTCTTGGGCCCACATTGCTCAGGCGGTATCATTAATGCTAAGGGAGGTCGGTTACATAAGGGATTCCATGTATAGCACACCAAACCTACCTCACACTAGTATAAGAAGAGGGGAGGTGCTCACCATTCAATACACACCACATTTGAGCCTCTCTCCCTCCACTTGTACTCTTTTACTATTTTTAGTAGTGTAGTTGGTGCTAGGAGAAGCTACATTGGAGAGCTTGAGCAACTTGAGCCTTTTGGTATGAATAATATCAAGAGTTTCCTTTTGTACTTGCTCTCACATTATCAATATAGCTATGTTATGAAATTAGAGCAAAGTTCTTATGTTATTCATTTAGCATATAGAACTTTGTGCTTAACCTTTAATACATACATGTTTAGACCAAGACCTAAATTGAGGTAGTAAGTTCTACTTTAAGTTAGTCTTGGTTGCTATATTCTTGCGGGGTCATCATCCATCCCCATGGTGGATGCTCTAGTAGAAGACTCTTGATAAAGACGAATGTTCCTGGCTAATGCTAGAGTAGTAACTGATAGCGTAGACATGGTGTCTGAGCTAGAAGTTACATTCATTTGCCTCGTATCCCATGGTTGAGGGGTAGGCGGTAGATGGTGACATCCCTGTCCGTCCTTCATAATCCCCCACGTTCGGATATGGCGTAGAGCTACATGCCGATGTCGCCTGACAGATCAGGTGCGCAATGGTGCCTGAAGTAAGTTTATAGTGACCAAAGCTATCTTAACTTAGGATCACAACCCTTAGAAATTCATGTATTTGTATGATCTGCTAATCTTAGCATAGCTATACAAGATAAGCCTACTCTAGTTTAGGTTTATTCTTTTATTCTTTCTTTTGTCTTTATCCTTGAGATTGGCTTGACTGTGTGTGTCACACTATCCAATATTTATCTTGGCTTACCCTGTTATGAACTCTGGTCTATTATACAGTCATGTTATCTTGACCATGTCCCTACTAGAGACTTTTACACCGTGCCTTCCTTTGGGAAAATATAAATGAACAATACCCGAATACTTTCGGGTGAAATGCTACAATGATATATCCGTGTGCTTGCGGAATATTTCTGCATGTGTTCAGAAATATCATCATGGCATTTTTGGTGCCATTACTAGGAAACACAAATCCTAGTGATTGTGCTAAGAAATGCCAACAAACACTTTGACCTACGAGCATTGTTGTTTGTAACAATCAATGATTGGCCTGCTCTTGGTAATCTTTTAGGACAAACATACAAGGGATACAATGCCTACACGCACTGTTTTGATAACATCAAAAGTATTTATTTGAAAAATGACGCAAGGTCATGTACATTGGCCATCATTGATTTCTTCCTATGAATCACCCCATAAAAAGGAAAGACAAGCATTTTAAAGGTAAGGCAGAGCACCGGACAAAGCCTAACGACCGTAGTGGTGAGGATGTATTCAATATGGTCAAGGATGTACAAGTAGTCTTTAGGAAGGAACCTGGCAGCTAATTGATTCTGAATGACATTAATGGACATGCACCCATGTGGAAGAAGTCTATATTTTGGAGCTACCCTAATGGAAAGTCCTAGAGGTCCACAGCAAGATTGACATGATGCACCTGATGAAGAATCTTTGTGTGAACCTACTAGGCTTCATGGGTGTGTATGGGAAGCCTAAGGACACACTGGAAGCACAAGAGGACCTACAGTGTTTAAAAGAATGAGACAGCCTACATCCAGAGAAGGCAAATGATGGACGCCATTACTTAAGTCCTACTGGCTACACTCTTAGCAAAAAAGAGAAGGAAAGTATGTTTGAATGCCTAAGCAGCATCAAGGTCCCATCTATTTTCTCCTCGAATGTAAAGGGGATAATAAATAAGGTAGAGAAGAAATTCCTAAACTTAAAGTCTCATGACTGCCACATGCTTATGACACAATTGCTTCCAGTTGCATTGAGATGGATTCTAACAGAAAATGTACGATTAGCCACCATGAAGCTATGTGCATTCCTCAACGTAATTTCTCATAATGTAATCAATCCAGTGCATCTAACAAAGCTACATAATGACGTGGTTCAATATCTTGTTAGCTTTGAGTTGGTGTTCCCGCTATCCTTCTTTAATATTATGACGCACCTCCAAGCTCACCTGGTCAAACATATTAGTATTCTCAGTCCTGTGTTCCTACACAACATGTTCCACTTTGAGAGGTTCATGGGAGTCCTGAAGAAATATGTTCACAACCAGTGCTCGACTTGAAGGAATCACCTCCAAGGGCTACAGAACAAAGGAGGTCATTGAGTTCCGTGTTGAATTTATTCCTAACTTTAACCCGATTTGTGTTCCTGAATCATAGAATGAGGGGAGACTAAGTGGAAAGGGAACACTAGGGAAGAAATCATATATTGGTAACAAGGACAATCCTTTTCATAAAGCACACTACACAATTCTACAAAACACCTCCTTGGTGTATCCGTATATCAAGGTACACAAGGACATTGTACGATCTGACTTCTCGATGAAGACTGAAGTCTAGATTACACGTCGGCACATGGAAACTTTCGATGATTGGTTGCGAAAACATTGTTAGGGTGACAAGAGTCTTGATGAGCAACTTTACTTGTTGTCTAGGGAACCATCTTGGCATATCTTGACATTCAAAGGGTACAAGATAAACAAAAATACATTTTACATGATATCCCAAGATAAAAGGAGCACCAACCAAAATAGTGGTTTTCACATAGATGCCACAGACCTGAATGGGAATGAGGAAACATATTATGGCCGCATAGAGGAGATATGTGAACTAAACTATGGACCTTCTTTTAGGGTCCCTTTGTTTCAGTGCCAATGTTGAAGCTGACCGGAGGTGGGGTAACAGTGGACCATCAGTACAGAATGACAATAGTGGACCACAAAAATCTTAGGTACAAAGACGAACCATTCGTCCTAGCCAAGGATGTGAATCAGGTGTTCTATGTGAAAGAAATGTCTACCAAACCGATGAAGTAGGAAACAACAACTCAGACAATGAGCCAAAGCACCATATTGTTCTTTTAGAGAAAAGAAACATCGTAGGAATCGAGGACAAGTCAGACATGCTAGAAGATTATGAAAAGAATGATGAAATTCTACCCTTTCACAGTGAACAATTACCCAAGCATCTAGCTAAAAAATGAGGACACTCCATGGTTACGACGTGATCATAACCAAGGGACATATGGCAAGAAGAAGTTCATTGTTGTTCCCGCTTGATATGGTGATGTTTAATAGTGTGTATTAGACCTATTATGTAATAATTGTGTCATGGTATGTGCCTCAAACTTTTTCTCATGCTTTTACATACCAGAAGTTATGGAATCGCTAACTAAGTTTCAGATTTTTTCTATTAGTTTAAATAAATTTCTGCTTGACAGTGGATTTCCTATCGTGCATGTGGACAATGTGTGATGAAAAACCAAATTGTTAACATTAATATGATGTGAAAAGAACTAGTTTTAATGATTTTAATTAAGTACTACATTTTTGTATGATTGAAATTGTGATTATTATTTACAGTAGGTTATAGATTTTTCTTGTGTACAATAAAGCAAAACCAAGCCTAGATTTTGTTTTGTAATTTTTTGACTAATATTTTATTTACTAGGCAATTAACAACTCTTAGTATATTTATAAAAGAAATATATAAAAAAGCTAAAATTGGATGGATACTGGCGGGAAGTGAAACTACAGGCCACCTCTCTACCACCTGGGACTAAAGATGGGCCCTGTTTTCATGGCCCGCCAAAATTCACCTGGACTAAAGGATAGACCTTTAGTCCCAGGTGTAACCACCACCTAGGACTAAAGGTCCTTTAGTCTCGGGTGTAGGCATGACCTAGGACTAAAGGTCCATCCATCTCTACGCCAGATCTAGCCCACCATCGCACCTCTTTGATCTTCACCGCCAACCCCATGCCGTTCGTCGTCGTCCCCATGACCTAGCCTCCCTTGCCTAGTCACGCCACGACCCCCGAACATGCGTGTGTCCACTCCACGCGCCTTCGTCTCCACTCTGGATCTAGAAGCCTCACCCCACGCGCGCGCGTCGCCTCTTGTTCGCTGACGTCCCCAAGCCTCGCCTCATAATGCTTCGGCCCCTGGCCCTAATGACCGTTCATGCGCTCCGCTTTGTCATCATCCCAGACCCCACGTGCACACACTTTGTCTCTAGCTGGGTGGCTCGCGGCTCGTCCCTGGCCCTGCCTCATTGATCTCCGGACTGGCTCGTGCCTACACACCCTGGCCCTGTTGTCCGCTGTCGTCTCCGACCCCCTTTATGATGTCCACCACATGCCCAGGCCCCGCGTCTATGTCATCTCGTCCTTGCCGGAGTCGCCGTCATCATCCTCTCCAGTCCTCATCCTCACCGGAGCCACCATCGCCATCCTCGCTATGTCCTCATGCTCGCCGGAGCCACCGTCGTCACCCTCGCCGTCCCAGATCAATCTTGCCGTTGCCCTTGTAGTGACTGTGTGCATATGTGTGTGTGTGTGTTAGTGAGTGTGTGCATCTTTTTTTGCATAGAAAAAATGTAGAAAAAATAGATAGAAATGTAGACAAAATAGAAAATTGTAGTGTACTATAATATATAGAAAAATTGTATAGTGTGTGTGTGTGTATATATATATATATGCAATAATACAATATAGAAAATTAAGCAATATAGTTGTAGAAAATAATAATGAAGAAATATATTTGAATCTTCATAATTAAAAAGATTGACTTTATTAGTGCTATCGATTTTGGTATATATCTGAATTTTGATATATTGACATTATTAATGTGATATGAATTTGGATATATTAGTATACACCAATGTCGATATCCTAATATCCTAAGCTTCACTCCAAACCCTAACCCGACCGAGCTCCGATCGGCTCCAAACCCTAATATCCTAATCGAGCTCCGCGCATGCAAACCCTAATCAGAGCTCGGTGCAAATAAAAACCCTGAAGTCTATAGTTATTTAAGTTTAAGCCCATGACTCCATTTGCATATGCATGACTTTACTATGGTTTTGATTTATATATAGTTCTGCAAATTAAGATGGCTGACCCGCAAGACGACAACCAGAATGAGGTCATAATGGACATTATCAATGCCGGCACTCAATATGGCCCCAACGAGACCGATAACCCGGATTTCGATGACGACCGTCAATACTTAAATTTTGACTTGGTAATGAGCAAGAAAATGTTGTGCAAGAAAATGCTCACAAGGTATATTTGTTAATAATCAAGCATCTCTTATATATGAAATTAAATATAATTCCATTCATATATATTATTGAATCTCTATGTTTCTACGTATATAGCCCTCTAGATCAACATCGACGAAAAGTAGAAATGTACGAGGCCCGACAAAGAAGTCAATACCAGTACCAGCGAACCGCTTCTGCCAAATCGAATGCAAAGAAATTTGTAAATTACCGAACAAGCTCCCAATGAGCGCTCGTGAATGGAAAATGAAGAAGGATGATCCACATATCAGTTTTGTCTCTAAAATAGACAAGATGCTTCCTTGGAATGAAATCAATGCACATTTCAGGCTACCCGGAGATGATAATTTAAAAGGACTAGTTAATAGTTGGGCTCTCCAGAAGATGGCCACACAATTATAGACCTGGAAGAAGAAGCTATGCAATGAATTTGTCAAGAAGAAACTAACTCCAGATACTATCTTGTTTAGAGAGTTATCAATGCTCATGTTATGCATTCTATCTCGTTTTGGACCGGACTCTATTCTGTGCCTGGATACTTACGTCGTGTTCGTTTGGGTTTGTTTGGCTGATAAGCCATAGCTGAGAGTACTGTTGGCTAATTCGGTGTGTGAAAGAAAAATACTGTTCGTTGATTGAAAAAGTATGACTTATAAGCCAAAAAAAATTAAACGAATAGGGCGTTAACTAGTATAGACATGGGAAAGAATGGTGAACCATGAAAACACGCTTAGTATTCCAATTCATTTTGGAATCAGACTCCAGGCAGTGTTTAGACACGCTACTCGATTAAGTCCTATCGAATCCTTATTGAATGGTGGTGAGGGATGAACGATAAAGAAATCTTTCGCACTTTAATTTAAGGATATGTGAACATGTTGGTATTATTTTAATTGCTTATTTATTTTCTAAGCCACAACCTTAGTATTTTGTTTTTGCAATTTTGCAAACTTATTAGTATTCCTACTGTTTATCATTCGGACACAGCTTTTGACGTTGATTTGTTAGGTTTTTCTAACGAATCAACACTGATAGTGTGGCTATTTTTATTAATATAGCAAAAAATACAAGTTGATAACCCTGGAAGGCTACCTATACGGAAACGGGAAAGAAAAAACAATGCCACCGACACCTACTAAACTCAGCATCCAGGATAGCAAACAACATGCCAAGCAACATAGGTCACCACAACTAAACACCACCGCTAACATAAACGCCAGCTGCCAACACCGCAAGCCGCCAACATCATTCGCTTACCGGACATCAGACAAGCCACTTCGCTCTCAAAACACTAGCAGGTGCGTGATTTTCCGGTGAGAGGATGTCGGCACAAGTTGTGTGAAATGACGAAGACATATATTGGGTTTTTTGTCGTGTAAGGCTCTTCATGTGGTACTTTTATACTGTATTGTTTGAGCTCTTTGAATCAATATCATCATTTGTTTTCTTTAAAACTATGTTATACATAATAGTCTACGCGGCTAGTAAGATTTCTAGCAATATTAGTTATCCTGGGGCGCAGCCTATTTCTAGATACGCCACTGCGGTGCCTGATGTATATGTACCTTATACTTGCACTGTGCGTCTGTGCCACTGTGCACGTAGAGGGTCATGCACGGTGTGCTTGGTACCCGCTATGTGTGTAGGGCCGGATCGGCTCGGCTCGTTATCTTAACGTGCCAGAAGGTCAGCTCGCTCGGCTTAGCTCATTTGCGAGCTTGAGCTGGCTCGTTTAGCTCGTGTGAGCCAGGTCTATAAATACATAAAAATATAATATATGTATTTATTTATAGCTTTAGAATATTAAAAATACAGAAGTAACACATTCATAAGCATTAAATAAACAAAAAATAATATGTACTAACATATATACAAATATAATAATATAATATAATATAATATTACACCATATATCTATGTTCCACACTCCATACTATACATAATGTATCCATGATCCATTACTAATTATCTATACATCCATTAAAAGTAAAGTAATAGAGTCATACCAATCCCATGTTTATAGAGTCTAGGCCAGTCATCAACCAATTGTAAAGTGCAAGATAAGAAGTAATATAAAACTAATATAAGTTCAAGACCAACATCTTTGGGTCGTTAGGCTATCGAGCCGGCCCGAGATAGCTATACGAGCTATAGACCGACATCTTAGACTCGCGAGCCGGCTCGTTAGCTACACCAGCTAAAATGCTGGTCCAGCTCGTTAAAAAATATAAACGAGCTGAGCCACTAACGAGCTGAGTTGAGCGAGCTACCGATCTGCGAGTTTTTTGTCCGGCCCTACTTGTGCGCTACACTCCATGCTATCCGTGTTTACAACATCGGTTTCTTCTTAAAATCGGTTTCTATGGTAAAATACCAGTTATTCTTGGATGGTAGATATTTCTATTATGAATCATTGTGTATTTCCAAGCTTTTGAAGATGGAATGATGGATGCCAACAAGATGGCAAGAATGAGGCCAGTCAGTGACGAAGCCAGAAAAAAATTTAGGAGGAGTTGAACAAAAAATAGAGACTTTTTTTATCTGCTCTTAATCTTAACCCCTCGTACCTAATATATATATGTATAAAATTTTAAGAGAGAGCTTAGGGGACCTCCACGTACCCAGGAATTGATAGGGGGGCTAGAGCCCCCAGCCCCACCGCTGCCTCCGTCGCTGAGGCCAGTAAATCTTGGGACTTCTCTTTTATTTTCCTTTTTTTTAAATGTTTTAATTAACAACTGACACGTTAGCAAATTATGAGTTCCTTCCCTATAGCATCCACAAAGCTAATAATTCTATTCGGAAACTTCAGGTTAGCAATTAGCAAATGCTGGATCGACACCAATGCGGCTCAATCAACGGATCGACGCCGTGGCAGCTCTCCAGGTCCTCGTCGACGCGCTGCCTCGCTAGCTCGTGTATGCGACTTCGGTGTCAATGATGCCGAGGACGCGGACGGAAACCTCTCCGCCGGGCCTAGGGCTCTCTGCACACGGACACCCTCCTCCTCTACAGCCGTTCCACAGTCTCGGTGCCGATCTGCGCCGCGCGCGTCTGTATGGAAATCGACGAACTCCACGGGGATCCGACAAGGTCGACGTTTCTTGGTCCCTTACTCTCTGTCTCCCCTCAACCTTCATCCCAAGCCGTGTGTCATGTGGGTTCAATGATTTGCACTGTCTCTGCCGTCAGCGGTGGGGTAGGGGCTCAAGCCCCCTTATCCATATGGCAGCAATGGAACCTCTGTGGAACTCTCATAAATTTTTAAAAAAAGTTCTATAATGTAGAGGGACTGAAAAGATCTACCAACAGTGTTGTTCATGCTCCTAAAATATTTTATAGGTCCGCCGCTGCGTGTAGATACGCAACCGATCGAGGATACGAGCTGAGGTGGAGACGCGCGCCCTCTTTGCTCGAGACGACGACGCACCGTACCCGACAAGGAATGCTCAGCACGAAACACACACAGTTCTTCCCGTTGACAGTTTCACACGTGGGGAGGTGATAGGCGCGCAGCAGAGCGGCTGCGTCAAGGCGACGAACTACGCCGTTCTTCGGTCGGTCCCGTGCGTGTCGCCGACCAGCTCCTCCGCCGATTCCTTTATGTGCAGTGATTGTTTTTGTAAATGGGTTCTTGTTGGGCCAATTTTCTTTCCTACCGCACCAGTCTTGTTACTTCATTTTAGTCCATGACTAAATTCAACCCATATGTCATTTATTTCTGAGTCCATGTTTCTCCACCGCACCGACCTTTCCTTTTTTTTATTTTCCTCTCTGTTACAGGGATTTTTTCTCTTTCCAGTTTTCTTTTTACTTTGATATTATTTAATTTTTGTTTATTTATTTCAGTCTTATTAATCATTTTATTGATGATTTTCTTGATTTTTATTTTGTCTTTGATGTCCTATGTTACATGGGATGTTGTATGACGTATCCTAGAGTGTTTCTGTAGTAATTTTGAGATGTTCCGTGATGTAGTATAGATTGTTTCTTATGATATTCATCTCTAATATTTGGTGTATTATAGATTATTTCTTGTGATATTCATATCTAATACAAAATTCCTGAGATGTTCAATGGTGAATTTGGAAATTCCACGGTGTATTTTAGGTTGTTCGCATAGTATCTGTGCATGTTTCTTTTTATTTTCATTTATTATGTAGCTTTTTATTTGGTTTCTTTTTTTCTCTTACTTTTATATGTGTTTATTAATTTTGTTTCCTATTTTATTATTTTCCTTTTATTTTGTATTTGTTATTTGAAATATTTTTTCTTGATTAGGATCTTTTGGTGATATTCACTTCAACTATTTCTACAATATAATATGACTATCATATGGTATTTGCAAGGTGTATTTTGAATTATCACTATAGTATCCATATCATGGATTGTTTCCATAATATAGTATTAAGAAGTTCAATGATGTATTTTGAATTTTTTTCCTAAAGTATTCATGTTCCACACATGTTGTATTTTTCGATGTCTCTAATGTGCACGTGAGATATTCCATAATGTATTTTTAATTGTCCATGTACTATGCATGGGATGTTCTTGATGTAGTTTTTATTATTCATACAATACCCATGAGTTGTTTTATTGTGAATTTTAAAATTATTTTCCTAGTATCCATGAGATTTTTGACAATATAATTTTATTGCTCCCATTATGCATGAAATGTTTTTCCTTTTCTACCACCTAAGATGAATTCTATGCAATACCATTCATCTGAACCCATAAGAATATTATTATTGTCATCAACTTAGAATGTTTTTTTTGTGAAGGTGGAACATTATTTTCTAATCCTAAAATATTCCCTTGTTTAATAAAATAAATTCTTCTATGAGAAAATGTTTGCTAATGAAATATTATGTAAATGAATATATCTAAGTGAGGTGTTTATTTTCAAAGAATTATTATAAAAAACACCAGGATGCAATCAACATTTAATTTGTATACTTGGTATGTGGCTACTATAATTTCATACAACTCTTATACCTAACATAGTATTTGGTTGGTGGGATATAGTGGGATGAGGGTGGGATGATCCCTGTTTTGAGTTGTTTGTTGGTTGGGGGCGTCCTGGGGTGGGATGGTCCTTGAGGGGAATATTGCCCTCAGATCTGGGAGGACCCTGCCCCCGCGAAAAGAGCAGACAGGGGCGACCTCAACTGGGACGGCGCTGCCTACACACGAGCGAGAGAGAAGGCAGTGTGGTGGAGGAAGAAGAGAAGGCAGCGTAGCGGGCGAGCTGCGGCCTTGTCGTCGCGTAGGCAAGCTATGGCGCACAGCCAAGCTCGGGGCAGAGGAGGCACATGGCGGCGCGCGGCCGAGCTTGCGAGCGCCGAGGCGACGTGCGGAGGAGGCACGGGGCAACAAGCGGAGGAGGCACGTGGCAGCGTGCGGCCAGCCTCGCCGGCAGAGGAGGGCCGGGGCGGACCGCGGCTGGCCTCGCCGAGATAAAGACATGGGGGCGGCGTGACTGACCGACCGAGAGGAGGCGTCGGGAGGAAGAGATAATTAAGGAGAGGGGAAGAGATAAGGAGAGGAAAAGAAAAAAGGAAAAAGGAAAGTAAAGTGACAAATGGGTCTCACTTGTTGATGGCTCGTCCCACACTTTTGATGTCTCTAAACTAAACACAAAATGGGTTGGTTCCATCTTTTGTCAACCAAACAAAAATTAAAGCCGTCCCATCCCTATACCGTCCTAGAAATCAGAGACGGAACCGTTTCACTCTACCTTAAGTCTCAACCAAACACTACCGGGATAAATTTGCATAGGAGGATGCGTGATACGGGACCGTGGGTCATGGACTCAAACCATTTTTTTAAGAAAAGCCGTGTGTGCGTGCCGCAAGTTACTAGCTCGTGGGCTAGTGGGTCCTAGCAATTGAATGAGCTCATTTTGAGTCCGAGCCGAACTATCGATCCCCGCGTCCCCAACCCAATGATATTAGTCACGGTGTCTACGCGTTCGTATTACAAATGCGTAGTGGTATATGCGACTGTATAATTTTAGTTCTAAGTTTACGGACGTGGCTAGTGCCCAGACATCCAGACGCTAGCCTTCAGTCCGAATGCCCGCGCCGCTACCCCCGTTCCGTGTTCCGCGCCTACTCGCCCACATCTCGTCTACTATATGTGTCCGCCTGCAAGTACGTGGGGCCCGCCTCTACCTTCCCGTGCCTGATACTGAGGCGAGACAGCAGAAAGGCAATGAGGGAGATACAACCCTCGATCTAGTTTTAAAACATCCAGATACAACAAATGCAACATACGTCTGAAAATAAACGAAACATTTAAAACATGCGTCTAAAACACTTGCAAAAACACCTGAAAATACTTGAAATCATTGTAAATAGACGCAATATCTAGATAAAACACTTGCATCATATGTGTGAAAACATATGCAACATCTAGATAAACACACTTGCAACACACGTCAGAAAAAAATAGATGAAACATTGAGAACAGGAGCTTGCAATATACGTATACAACCATTACAACAAGTGCAACATCTCGATCTACTTTTGTAATATCCGTATAAAACACTTGCAACATACCTCTTAAATATTTGAAACATTTGAAACAGACGCTGCAACATACAGTTTCAGCACAAACATCTCATTGTTGCTTGGGAGAATGGAGGCTCGTCGCATGTGGAGTTTGCCGGAGGCAGTGGGCCGGCAGTGCTTGTAGGCAGCGGCTCAGCGGTGATTGTGCGACAGGGAAGGGAGGCATTGGTAGTGCGCTGGGGCAGGGAGGCAGCAACCTCACACCAAGCTTAGCAGGGGCGGTAGCCGAGCGCCACGACTCGTAGGCGGTTGCGCGCATGGCAGGGCCGAAAACCATCTGCAAGAGTTAATTTTGTTTTTTTAGTCGAGTGGTGTCAGTGGAGCGAGATCCGGACGTCTCAAGGTAGCATTACCATAAGTTTATATGCAAAACCTAGTATAGAAAAGCATCACAGCACACACCTTATTCTTATGATACGAATTGGCTTACTTCTATAAACACACCCTAACATTAAATAGGCTTATATACTTAGGGCCTGTTTGATAGGTGCAGCAGTTCCGATTCTGACCAGAAACTGAAGAAACGATTCCAAACGCAATCATGATACCAATTGGCTCACTTCTATAAACACTCCCTATCATTAAACAGGCTTACTTAGGGCCGTTTGGATAGGCGGAGAGCGGTTCCGATTCAGCTGGCCAAAAACTGAAGAAACGGCTCCAAACGCAAAAAACCTCGAAACGATCCTCGCGTGAAACGTTTCCAGCGTTCCGTGCTTTTTGCATGCAGGGAGTGAAACGGCCTCACGCTAGTTTCGAGTCATTTGGTTTCTGGCTTCCCGCATGCAATAATTATCAGATTTTTTTCTACTTATCATTTTTTAGTGCAAAAATTAAAATGGGTTGCATTTAGGTTGTTATTTGCCCACAAAAATAATCAAAATTTTTGAAGTCTACTTTTATTTATACAATTTTTTTTTTGTAAAAAACATTTATTTGGAAAACAAAATCTAGCCTAACAGCCAAACGGTTTCATGAAGTAATTCTGATTCGTCACTTGAAATGTTTCTTAAGAGAATCTGAAACTAAAACGTTTCAAACGGGCCCTTAAGATCGTACGCTCAGCCCTGTAAATACATGCACTATTATTTGAGGCCTATAAAAAACACTATTTGTGGTTCATAAATTTGCTTGAGCAAAATCTGTCCTGAAGTGTCTTAATTTTGCCATGTCGTCATCATGCGATGGATGAAGCGGATGTTTTAAGAGTTTAAAACATCCGCTTCATCCATCGCATGATGACGACATGGCAAAATTAAGACACTTCAGGACAGATTTTGCTCAAGCTAACAATGGTAACTTTCTGGGCACAGTTGAAATGATGGGTGAATTTGATCCTGTGATGCAAGACCATATTAGGCGGATTCAAA